>NC_077234.1:34336274-34536715 GCF_027887165.1 Monodelphis domestica | reverse complement strand
TCAGACATAAACTTCAATGGCTCTTGATTACCTCCAAATTAAAAACCAACCTCTCCAACTTGTCTCCCCTTTGATTCCACCACTTAAAGTGTGCCACAATATGGATCCCGTTTGCTTTCTAGACTTGTCAGTTGGCACCACCTTTTATATCCTTTCCATCCATCTCAAAGTGCCTCCTTGCAGTCCTTCATGCATGACATCCCACCTTCTCTTCCCATTCTAGGGATGCTCTCCTCTTTGCCTTTCCATCTTAGAATTATGTTTCCCGTAAATCTCAGCTCAAGCACCACCTCCTACACGAAATGTTTCCTGATCTTTCCAGCTAGTTAGTAACTAGTTCTGCTCTTCCTGGTTACTCAGAAAATTTTGTATCTACTTCTATGTGCACGTGTGGTTTCCCCAGACAGAATATAAGCACCTGGCGGGCAGGAATGACTTTCATTTTTGTCTGTATGAACCTAGAGCTCAGCCAGTAAATGTTCCAAAACCCAATCCCATTATCTCCTCAGAAAATATGTATATCCTTTCTTTTGTTTACCAGCAAATTACTAAATATAAACTACAAGGGCAGCATTTAACGGAAAAGCAGAAGGGGGATGGAAGAGATATCAATATTTGTAGGAAATTTTCATTGACATTGTCTTCATAGTGAAAGCAATGATAAACACAGACATTTGTTTAAAGCCTTAAGTTGTAAAGTACTTTCCATATATTATTTCATTCATATAAATGAGGAAGTTCTTCCCACTTTGCAATTAAACAAGCTGAGGCTCAAGGAAATTCAGTGACCTGACAATTAATAAAGACCAGAGGAATGATTTGAATGCAGGTCTTCCAAGAAGACAAGAGTTAATGCCAGTTCCTTCTTTTCATCATCCCCATCTTACATTCCTTTTAAAGTATCTTTTGGACAACTTTCTAGATGCTTGATACTCAGAAGATACTGGTGCTCTAAATAAACAAATATACCACCCCCCCAAAACTGGTTGATGCTGTTGACACAATTCTAATTCGTAACCATCATTAGGATCATTGACCAAAAGTGCAATTTGTTGCTGTGAGGAATGAAGACTAATTAGAGCTATTCAAAATTGTTGGGTTCATCGCGTGGTTTAATGGCCTTGTTTTTGAAAAGGAACATCTTCACCCCTCTCCCACTCCTGTCCTTTGAAGATGTTTCCTACGAGATGAGCAGAGATGTCTAAGTATAAAGGAGAGGAGCGTACTACCTAATCAGCTAAAGCCAGTGAAAAAGGACATTATGTTTTCCTAAAGAAAACCTGCTTTCCAATGGCATTCCTAATTAAATGACAGACCACATTGTTAAAGAAGGAACAACCTACTCTTTGGCCTGCTTCTGTGAGATATGGATAGATTTGAATTTGCTTAAAAAAAATCCCAACGACCCACTGCCAATAACAGCCAACCGAGGCTTAGATTAGTTCTTCCATGATGGCGGTATACAAACAACCATGTTGAGGCAGCACATCTCATGTGTGTCTTGTTCCCTGCACCGTTGCCATGATTACTTCTTCCCGTCTCCCACCATGTAGGTAGAAGAAGAGGGATTGGGGGAATACATCGTGGTGGTGACCAGCTGTTTTAGTTTGGTGGGTTTCTCCCATCTCCCCAAGGTGGGGTGGATTGTGTTGATTGTATGGTAAGAGTAATAAGCAACAGGCAAAGTGCTTTTCATGCAATTTCGTTTGATGATGTAATAATCTCATTTCTGAGGACTGATGCTTTCTTTCAGCAGTGGTGACCAGCTATGGCGGTCCATCCCATCTCTGTGAAGTGATGACTAGCAGAGGAGGGCAAGGGAAGAAGTCCCCAGAGGGGCTACACAAATATTAAACATTATTATTGAATTGACTCAAATTATTCCTCCCTTTTGTAAACCAACAAATGTAAAAGATTGGGATTTGATGGGTTTCTAGTCCCAAGCTGGTCAAGATTGCTTTTTCTTTCCATTTCAGGATGCTATGCAAGTCTAACATTTGCTAACCAGTCTAAGTTCTCATCCTATGAAATTCAATGGAACTTATTCTATATATAGAATGAGAATTTGTTATATGATACATTCCCATCACTTTAATAACATTCTGAGATTATCTACAAATGCAATTAAAAAAAAGACAAACTTGGATCTCAGCTTGTAATATTATAAAAAAACAGTGTCCCTCATGGTAAGTTTATTTTTTTAACTTTCCTTTTAAATTTTGCTAAGCAATTGATTTACGAGGGAGCCAGTCTTCGTTTTCATTTGGAAAGAGTATGCTTTGACCAGGAGATTCTTTTTGTTTTCTTAAGTAACAGTCATAAAGCACATGTAGAAGTTCAAACAGCTCAGGAAAATCCACGAGACTTTACTAATTTTACTAAGGCCTTGTGTAGTATCTCAGTGGTTGCCCCAGAGGTCAAACCTGATATTTGGATCTATTCTTAGAGCATGCCCAAACCCCCCAGAGGCCTCTTGGAGGCTGTCTGGGCAAGGATTCTGACTTATCTTGGCTATATTAAAACTAAGTATAAAGGCATGGAAGAAAATAGATGAAATATCCACTGACCAACCTCAGCCTTCTTAAGCCATTAGGATAAAGTGTGTGTGCCTGAGCAAACATGAACACACAAGCGGGCTAAGAAACTTTCTGGTTTTGCTTGGACCAGAATGAGTGGACAATAGGGCTGTTTTGGATCAGACCTGCACTCTAGGGTAGTTGGGAAGAAGAGGAGGAGAAGCCAGTGTCTGTCTGTCTGTCCATCTCTCCTTCTCTCTCATCTCTGCCTGTCTGTTTCTGTCATGTTTGGGGTCTCAGAGACAGAACATTCTACCATTATTGGGTCTGGACTCTTCATCCATTTGGCCAATCTTCTTACTGGTCTGACATGAAGTTAAAAAACAACCAACCAACCAACCAACCAATTAACCAACCAACCAACCAACCAACCAAGCCATGAGGACAAAACAAAGTAAAAGCTGAGCGTTTTATATGTAAGAAGCCCAGAGTGTTTCCTAGGTGCAGCATTCCATGCAGAATTTTTCCGTCTTTCTGGTTCTTTCACAAACTCATGGGTGGGAGAGGTTCCATTTGGCCATTCCTTCAAGTAGTTTTTGATTCACAAACTCTCCCTACCTCTTATCTTCTTGGGATGAATAAATATTGAAAAAACTAGACCAGGCTTCTTCCTCTCTCTAAGCTTGACGCAGAACGGATTTCAACTAGGCATTTTTCTTTCTATAGAAAGGAACCCTGTCAGTGAGTGGTGAGAGCCATTCCAGGCAGGGAAAGCCCTCCCCGGAACATTTCACTCAGCCCCCAAAGAGGCATATCTCAGGAGGCACCCTTAGCCGGAAGGCAGGTGGCCGCCGGGTTTCATCATTCGTCCTTTGGACCTCTATGTCCCTCCCAGAACCTTCAGAACTTCTTATGGACCCTTGACCAAGATTTGGATGTCCATAAGAAAGTTCTGAAGGTTCTGGGAGGGCTTCCCAAGCTGCTCATTGCTAAGAGGCTGCCGTCACGGCTGGGGCATCCTATGTCCTTCTCAATGCCAAAGACGGCGCTTTCCGTGCCACAGTCACCCAATACATTTTTTGTGGGTGTTTAAATTGAGGCATGCAAACTTTCGAACAGTCCTATCTATAGAGAGGCTTCTCCCTAGGGACTTGCATGCTTTATAGAGCGATGTGCGTACAGAGATCGCAGAGGAAATGGTAAAGAGAAACATGGCCCTGGAATAAAACGGGCATTTTGAAAAGACGCCCAAGAGGCAGGCGGTAGCCAAGCCGACCATGGCCGGCGCCCGGCTTCGAGCCTACCTCTTGTTTCTGTCTTCCAGCTGGAGCGTGTACACCATGTCATCCGCCGGGTGCATCTTGGAGTTGGAGTCCCCCCACTTCAGCTTCAGGCTCTGCGGCCCCGCAGCTGCACATTCTAACCGGGGAGGGGAGGGCGGCAATGGCCTCGTTTTGGCCTTAATGGAGTGACTAAATGGTCCGGCCCCGATCTCATTGACCGCCTGAATTCTGATCCTGGAGGGGAGAAATGAAAACAAATGAAAATAAAATCAAGCAAGCAGCGCCGATCCTCTTAGAGCGGTTAGCCAAGACATCTCGGTGGAGTTTAAGATGCTTTTGTATCTTGTAGCAAGAGTGTAGGGAATGGACCGGAGAGTCTCCCCTTAGACCGGCACGTTCGCCTAATAAATTCCCAAGATTTCTGATAGTGCGAGGAAGCCCTCCGCGGCCGGTTCACCGGCAGCGCTGCCCCAATCTGCCCGCGGTGGACAGATCACTGGACTTGGGTCAGGAGATGCTCTCAGGAAGAGATTCTAGAGGCCGCTTCATCCAAGCCTTTCCCCTTGCAGGCGTTGGACGCTGACCTCCAGAAAAGAGAAAATGAGGGCACGCAAGGAGCTGGGGGCAACATCAGGACTTGAATCCAGGATCTCCGACGCTCTAATGTTTGCCTCATTGTACCATGTGGACTTGTCTAGCATTTCAGGTTTAAAAAGCATTTTTTCTCCTAAGCCTGTGAGGCAGGGAGCAGCTGACCTAATTTTCAAATCAGACACAACCAAATTTCATTTCAGCCTTAAGACACAGGCTCAAATAGACGAGAAAGGCATGCGTGACAGGGAAAGCAGAAAGTCCAAAGCAAGCCAAACCCAAACAAATGTGTGTGTGTGTGTGTGTGTGTGTGTGTGTGTGTGTGTGTGAGCTGGACCTCCCAAGAAAACAGGAATTTGGCAAATGTCCTTGAGGCCAGGGATTCAACAGGGCACACTCGGTCCTTCTTGCCAAATTAAATGATTTCCATCTTCCATTATCATTCCTATTTTTTTAAACCAATGTCAAAAATGCTTAGTGAGCTCCCCATGTAAAAGAAAAAAGGTTCTGCTCAGAGCTACAGGGAACAACGACAGTTATGAAAGAGTGAGGCAGTCGAGAGAAGGATGGGGTTCAGAGCTAGGGAGACCCAACGGGATGGTGGTAAACCTCAAATGAGTCAAATGTTTGGAAAACCCTGAAGTCCTATTTTATTCTTATTGGTATTAATTTTGATTAATAGTAAGAGCGATAGCTTGAAGGGAAATATAGTGCTGGATCTGGGAGGGTAGAAGATGAAGGTTTTATTTATGGGGTAGATACTAGCTGTGTGACCCTGCCCAACCCACTTAATCCATGCCTACTTCATCTGTAAAATGGGGCTAAAAAAAGACAAATAAATAAACAAGAGGTAAAAAATGGGGCTAATAACATCAAATAATACATGTGCAAAGTACGTTATGAACTTTAAAATGCTACAACAAATGTTAGCTATTATTATTATTTTGCTTTACATAGGGTATTCCAAATATCTTGATTTAGTTTTGTTATTAAAGCTTAAAACTGCACCAAGGCATATTCTCTTAGTATTATTATACATATTATTATAGTCTGTCTTGCTATTATAATTAGGTATAACATATAATTATATATTGTTTTTTATTATTATTATATATACATAATTTGTTTTATATTCCTTTGCTTTAAGCCTGGGATTCTTAGACATTTTTGTCACAGTCTTCTCTGGTATTCTGGGGAAACCTATGAACTCCTTTGCAGAATGTTTTTAATTCATAAAATAAAACACATAGTATTAGAAAAGAAACCAATTACATTGAAATAGTTATTTTATATACATATACATCATTATAATAGCAAGACAGTTTATAATAGTAAGCATAATAATACATATATCTATATCTATATCTATATCTTTAAAAGCAAAACAAATGGATAGCTCCCAGGTTAAGATATCCTGCTTTAGGCAGAGCAGTCTATTCTAGAGGTATGTTGGGTTACCCCCAATCCCCTAAATAAGGAAATGAGGGAGAATAAATTTAAGTGTAAAGATGCTTAAATTTTAAGCTTATGATTAAAGCTCGATTACTTTGGTAACTATTGGCAGTTCTTTCCCACAGAGCCTCAAATGTTCTTTTGGTAACTATATACTGAAGAATATATTTTCTAGATTCACCGTCTTGTGTGCTCTACCTCCAATTCATTCATTCATTCATTCATCCATACATCCATCCAGTAATTCATTTATTTATTTATTTAGTGAAGGCGTATGCTCAATTTATCTATCTCCCTTTTAAAGAACATTTGGATCAATTCACTCATCTCAGTGGATAAGTTGTGGAATGAGCTCAAAGCTAATCTTGTTCCTTGGTGCCTTTCCTCAGCTATTCGTCGACATCTCCATGCTTGTCCCCATTCTGAATCACTACTGTTGTACTCAAAGCACTGAGTCATCTTCCTTATGTACCCCATGGCCAACTAGAATTTATTAAAAGACTACTATGGACCAGGCACTGTGTGCTTGCCAGATCCAGAAGAAAGATTGCAGCAGGTATAGCTAGGTGGCACAGTGGATTGAGAGTCAGGGCTGGAGACAGGTTGTCTTGGATTCAAATCTGCCCTCAGTGAATCACTTAATACCCATTGCCTAGCCCTTATCACTCTTCTGCTTTGGAACCAATTCATAGTAATTGATTCTAAGATGGAAGGGAAGGGTTAAAAAAAAAAAAGATGGCAGCCTTGCAGTCTGTTGGCTTTTGTTAGTCTGAAAAGTGATGGAGAAGGGAGCCTAGAAAGGTCAACTGGGGAGAATACAAAATGAAAGCTCTTCCTAGTTAGATTCTTTTGAATATTGTATTTACTGTGGGTCAATATTCATAAAAACACATACTCTTACCAAGGCAAAGCCAGGGAAAAAAAGGATAACTTCAAATGCAGAATTAAAAGTAAAAAGTCCTTCTTAAAAAAAATACAATTTGTTTAAATGGGATCAGAACTTTCTTTGAAATGTAGATTCAAAAAGTACATTCATTCAGATTCAAATAGATGATTCAAAGCCAAGTAGCAAGGATTTTTGGAGAGGATACTGTGCTCACCTGTGTCCCCAATTCCCCAATAGAGCCTAATGTTAGCAATCAAGAGAGGACTGCACATTCTTCAGTGAAGGGAAGAGACTGCTGTTGAGAAAGCATGTCATCCTGACCCATGTTTGACAAGCCTCATGCCTCAGCAGCATTGGGGAAAATGGTCTTTTCCAAGACTTTCAGAATCAGTCAAAATGGTAGCTGTACTTGGAGTTTACATTTTGGCTTAATCAATTTCTGTGAAATGTACCCATCAGAACAGCTGTGATTGGTCTATTTCAGGCCATTCGAATGGCTTTTGACCCTAATGTTATACTGAAACCCACTTGATGGATCTCATTTATTTATTTTTTTAGAAAAGTCACTTCAACATAGAATTCCCTGGAGGAGGCAGCAGCTTGCTTTTGAAATAGTCTTTTCAAGAGTCTTTGAAAACATTATTTTACTGTGGATGATGATGTCATAAGCACAACTGAATCCAGCAAAAAAAAAAAGTGATGAACTCAGGTAGATGATGAATCATTTTGCTTTACTGTGATACAAAATAGTCATTGAAATTTTGCTTAGATGAAGAAAATCATTATGGAGGATTTATGGTGAAGAAACTGCAGGTGAGAAATCTTTCAATTATTAGCCTATTCTGGATGGATTAGAGCAATAAAATAGGGCAAAAGATGATGCAAGGGGGAGGTTAAGCTCTTTGAAGGCAGGGACTCTTTCTCCCCCTCTGTCCCCAGTGCCTAATATGGCATCTGGATAATGGATAGCATCTATAAAGCACTCTAAGGTTTGTAAAATAATATACAAATATTATCTCATTTTATTTTCACAGTAACTCTGAGAGATATGTTATTATCATCATTATTATTTCTATTTTATAGCTGAGGAAACTGAGGTAAACAGAAGTTAAATGACTGGCTTAAGGTCCAGAGGACAGATCTGAACTCAGATAGTCTTCCAATTGTTAAGTCAAAAGATATGATCAAAGAGGTCTCAAAAGCAGAACTGCAAAATATTCATGACGGAATGCTCTAAATCACTAATAAGAGAAATGCAAACCAAAATAATCTTGAAATTTCAATAAATCAAAAAATCAGCAAAGAGGTCAAAAATGTTTTTGGACTTTTCCAATGTAGCAATAACTTGTATTGATAATTTTTTCTCTTTAAAGAATAATAATACTCGTCATATGAGCTGGTTCTCTGGTAGAGGAAAGGAGGATACTGGAGATAACCATGATGATATGAAAAAACAGAAGATATCAAATAAAAACATAAAAACAAATTTTGAACTCAGGTCTTCCTGTCTTCAGATCTGGTGCTCTGTCCACTGCACCATCTGCTCAAACAAGATAAGGTTCTATTTTAGTTGGAGTCTTTGAATTTTGATCATATTTCTGGCTTAAAAAAAAATTCTTAATCAGATTCTGACATTTCAGACCCCAGAAATTAAACATACAAGATGAGGAATGGTACTACTTTCTATTTGGAAGAAGTAACCTGATTTAAAATAATTCCCCAATGTGCCAAGCAGCAGACAGGAAAAAAAATTTGTCCTTCATTTCTCTGTAAGGATTTTGCACTCAATTCTAAGTGTAACAGAATGAGAGTATTGTATAAGTGTGTAAGTAAATCAATTTAGGCAAGATATTCTTTGAGAAGGCTGCTTGAAAAAGCAGCCGATACAAATAAAATCTCTGCTCCCCTACCTTGACTTGCCCCAGGCTTTTTTGTTGTTGTTGTACAATTATAAGCCTACAGATTATTCTTCAAAATATGTGTAATAACTGCAAAGGAAAATTTCTGCTACTCCATACAGGATGATATAAAACTTGGTTATTGATGGTCAAATCCCCCTTTGCATCCATCTCTCTAGTCAAACACACATTTACCCATCCATCCATCCATCCATCCATCCATCCATCCATCCATCCATCCCTTTCTTTGTCCATCCACCTCTTTATCCACCAGGCATTCATTTAGCACACATCAATACATCCCATGCTTGTGGGGAAGAAATAAAAAAAAATTGGTTTTTACTCTTGAAGAGTTCTTACTCCTACTAACTGTGAACCTGGGCAGTCTCTCTAAGACTCTTACTATTGCCCACAGAAATAATTAGGAGAAGAAAACATGAACAAAAGGACGCTTGTAAGTAACTTATGAACAGGGGCAAAATAATATAATTTGCTTTAAATACAGGCACACATTTATACACAGACACAAACATGTAGGCATATAGAAGAGGAAGGAGCTGTAGTGGACAATAGAACTGGCCTCGATATTGGGAAGACCTAGATTCAAATCTTGTAGTCATTATCTACTACCGAAGGCTTATCGATGCCAAGAATGTGACAACATGGCACCAAACCTTTGCAGAGTTGACGCTGATTTTCTAGTGTCTAGGAGTCACTGAGCACTTATTAAGCAGCTTCTCTGTGTCGGGCACACAAAGAAAGCATCTGCCTTCGAGGAGCTCAGAGGCTAACGGCAGAGACAACCTGCCACGTGTTAGTGAAAGCTTCAACGTGATCGGGAGCATGTTTCCTAGGAGTCCAGACTCATGGTCTTCCCTTCCAGAACCAGGACACAGTCTTAGTTATTTTAAATTTAGCTCTCATTTGAGAAATGATCACGTCTTCAATTGGCATCCCGGGTGGTCTCCAACAGATTTCATACACCCAGCAAAGGCCACTGGCGATGTCTGAGGCACCAATTGTGGGGAAAAACTGTCTTAATAATAGTGATAAATCCTTTGGGAAAAGCACCCCCCATAGGATCTGACTGATCTCCCCCCATTCAAAAACAAAACAAAAACCACCATTCCTTCCATTAGGGGTGATGTGAAAGAGGGTAATTCTGTTCATGGCAATACGGAGAGAATAAACTCAGTGTGAGAACAATATGTGACTGCAGAAGATTAGAAGGACAAAACAACGGCCTCCCACCAACTCCCTCTGTGAGCCCTTTGCCTAAAATGCACCCCCACCCCTTATTTCCCCCAGAACACCATGATCTATTCATTTATATTTTTTACCATTTCCTGGGGGAGAGACGAGGACAGTTAAAAAGTTCCTCCGACCAAAATGACATCTTTATCTCTATGAAAGACTAAATTTGGACAGCCATAATCACTGCCATTGTAGACCAGGTTTTGTGGTCCAGTGGGGGGTTCTGAATGGGAAACCCACCCCCGGCAGCTCCATGAGAAGGGCCAATTAGGTATTGATTCCTCAGTAAGGGCTCTTGGCCAGCTCACTCTTTGACAGAGGGACAGGATGAGCAGGACCATTAGAGCCAAAGGTTTGGGCTCTTTAAAAAAAAAAACAATTCTCCTTTTCACCTTATCTGACTATCAGAGGCAAGTGGTGAGGTGTTATGGAGAGACGGCTGGTCTCAGAGCTTGAAAGATCTGGGTTCGACTCCTGCCCTGGATATGTGCTAACGCTGTGATCCCAGACAGTCTCCAGGGAACTCCCTGTGACTCTTAATAGCGAGCAGGTGCCAGCCTCTACGAGAAGGGGTTTATTTCTCTGGGAGTCCTCTCTGCCCATTCCAGATCCAGTCCCCAGCCCCATCTCTTCTCAGTCCCTTCCTGGGGATGAAGGGCCACTAGACACTCCTTGTCACTTTCCCCTATATTGAAATTGAATACACAGATCGGAGCGTGTAGATCTGATGTGAATTATTCATGTACCTTGCACTAAATGTTGAAAATGGCATTTCACTCATGTTCTAAGCTCTGAAAGGCACTGAGATACACTCTCTCATTTGATCCTAAGAAGGACCCCATGCCTTAGAGACTCATCACAATGTAGGAGTCTCCCTTTATCTGCAGTTCCTATGGGGTCACTGAAGGGGGAAAGGAAGCGGCAGGGAGGGAGGAATGGGGCAAGGGCTCCTCTACCCCCACCCCACCTCCATGGGCAATTCTTCCCTTATTTGACCCTTTTTAGGGCAGGGCTTCTTAACTGGGGGGGGGGGGGGTTCCATGGATTCATCCAAGGATCATTCACTTTTAGTTAGTGCCTTTGAAATTGTTTTTTTTTTTGAAGCAAACTTTATTTATATCCAGGCATAAATATTAACCTGATTATTACTGAAATTATTGCAGATTTGACAGCAGTTAAAAAAACTAAATGCTTTTAAAAAATAGAAAACAAAATATAAAATTTAAAAATTGGATATATTTTATTTTATGCTTTTTACCATTTTATGCATTTAAAATTCTATTCTGAGAAAGAGCTCACGGGCTTCACCAGGTTGCCAAAAGAGTCCAGGTCATACACGAAAAGGGAAAAGAACTTCTGACTTAGGACGTGAAGACCCGTTTCCATTTTGGCTGACTTCCTCTGGATGTGGTCCAGTTTAGCAAAGTCACTGCTATTCATTTAAGCATACTTAAACGTATTTATATCTTAATACCGTAAGGTATGTTTGCTTTTTAGGATATGGGAATGGCGATTTCACTGGTGTTTGGAATACCCCATGAAGAAAAAAGCCTTCCCTTATCCAGGTTTGCCACAAGAATAAGAGCAATCCGTTATCAGATGTTTGGCTCAAATAGAGCTCAATTATCCCTATAGTGTTGGACCAGAATTCCCAGTTGAAGGAGAGCAACTTTCTGGACCTGTGATCTCATGGGTATGGAGAACCCCAGGAGAGGAAACCACCTTCTCCCAATGCACTCCAGCACTTTCCCTGAAACGTATGGAACATTAACAAGAGGAGGGGGTCTCCAAGAGGGTCCCCTGGAGGTTGCTGAGGTCAAAACTATTTTTAGGATAATACTAGGATGTTTTAATTCCTTATATAGAAAATACCAACAGTAGTAAGCAAAACAGCAAAAATGCCACACACAAAAAGATGACTTATTAGCAAAGTTGTTTGTTTTTTTTTGGGGGGGGGAAGCCTCAATTTTAAGAGTTTAAAGAAAATCCAGAATAGGGAGAGGCTGATGGGGTCATAGAGTCAGGGAGTGACTGAAGAGAAGTGTTCTTGGCTAGGAGGCCAGATCTCGGTCTATTCTGCCATGTGGTTTCTGATTTGTTAATACTTAAACTTTTCCTATCTCTGACTTTTTTTTTTGAACCCTTACGTTCTCTCTTAGTAACAAGTCCAAGACAGAAAGACAAGAGCCAGGCAAGCAGGACCACGCCACTAGGAAGTCACATTTGAATCCAGGTCCCCCATCCTCTATCCACCGTGCCAGCGATGTGCCCCAATTCTTGACTTTAGAGACTGCACCGTCAAGAGCTGGGATCTCAGAATGAACTGACTTCCAGGGGCTGCTGACAATAAGAGTTTACTCACCGGTAGGAGGTTTCCGGAAGGAGGTCCTTAATCACGTAGCTTGTGGCGTCAGTCACTGTAATGCTATTCTCTCCCAGATCAATGTTGTAAGCAATGATTTCTGATCCATTATTGCACGGCTCTTCCCAGTTCAATACAAGGCACACAGAAGGTGATGTTGGGTAGGCACCGAAGGTCTCTTCCTCCAGGACGTAGAGAGTGGAGATAGCATCCGGAGCTGATGCTGGTGTCCGACAGGAGACAAGGTCGCTGTAGGGTCCTGCTCCCGCTTGATTGCTAGCCTAGAAATTAAAATGAAGAAGACAGTGGGCATCCCCTCTATGAAAGGGCAAAAAATCCCCACTGGAAAGAGCGCTGGCTCTAAAAACGAGAGCACCGAGATTCAACTCCCATGCTTCACGGCCACTCAGGGGGTGATGCTGGGAAAAGTGAGGCTCCCTAGGGCTTGGTTTCCTCGTCAACCAAATGAGACGGTTAAATGACTTGCTCTGAGATGCTTTCCAGTTCTCTATTTTTGCAACATGTATATATATAAAATTAAATGTACAAAATTTTAACATTCATAACAAAATTTTTTGAGTTCCAAAAATCTCTCCATCCCTCTTAACCTCATGCCACTTTCAGACTCTCTCTCTCTCTCTCTCTCTCTCTCTCTCTCTCTCTCTCTCTCTCTCTCTCTCTCCCTCCCTCCCTTTATGTCTTCCTCTTTTTTTCTCTCTCCCTCTCTATTGATTATACATGAAGTCATGCAAAATAATATATTTCCATTATAATCATGTTGCCAAAGAAAACACATAAAAGAACGAGAAAAATAAAGGAAGTAAAAAATAAAAAGCATGCTTCAATCTACACTCCATTCTTTTTCTTGGGGTGGAAAGCATTTTTTCATCATGGGTCCTTTGGAATCATCTGGATCAGGGTTGCCAAGTCTTTCCCAGTTGACCATCCTTATAGTATTGCTGTTACTGGGTACAAGGCTTTCCTGGTTCTGCTCACTTCACTTTGCATCAGTTCCCCAATTTTTCTGAAATCACCCTGCTCATTATTTCTCATGGCACATAGTATTCCATCACAATTATACCATTCCCCAATGGACAGTCATCCTCTCTATTTAAAATTCTTTGTCACCATCAAAAAATCTAGTATTTTTATAGAGCCTACTTGATGCAGGCCAAGCTAAGCACTTCACAAATATTCTCTCAATGGGTCTTCACATCCATTCTGGGACAGAGTTGTTATTATCCCCATTTTATAGATGAGGAAACTGTAAAGCACTTTGTGAACCTCAGAGTGCTGTGTGAATGCTATGGCTGCTTATAAATTATCTTTTCACAATGACCCCTTGAAGCAGGTAATGTAATTGTTATCCATAGTTTTACTGATGAAAAATGGAGAGTAGGAGATTAATTAATTCCCTTTAGTTCATCACCTTGTTAATCATTAGTCTGCATTTGAACCAAGATTTTCTGATTTCAAGCTAACAATTTAATATAATTATATAATATAAATATAATTATATAAATTATACACATAATTTATATAATATAATTTAATTTTTAACTTAACTAATAAATAACAATTTAATACAATTAACACGTACTGCATGCAAATTATTGAGCTAGGCTTTGGGGACAAACAAGATAAAAAATGAAACAGTCCTTGCCCACAAATAGCTTTTATTTCCTTGGGGGAAACAATGGGGATACATGAAAGAAATACTAAATATATATAAGATCAATGCAAAATAGTCATTGGTAGAGGAGGGGGTCTAGCACTTGGAAGAGGAAGAGCAAATAAAAGCCTCTCAAAAGAGATGGAAACTGAGTCAACCCTTGAAAAGCACTAGGGATTCTATGAGGGAGGGGTGAAGAAGGAGAACATTTCAGAGGATGTGAGGAACAACCTGGACTGTTGAGGGCATTTTGGTTGGAATTTAAAAGCAGGGGGTAGAATCAGTCTGACAAGATAGGTTGGGCTTTAAATGTTGAACAGAGGGATTTGTAGATAAAGAGGAACCCTAGAGTAAGAATGAGCCTCTAGACCATCTAGAGCAATATTTAATGCATGACCTGTTCTTGAGGGGTATTCGTTGGGCAAGAGTGCAGAGGAGAGACCTCGGGAGACTTTTCCAGTTGTCCGGGGAGGAGGGATGAGAGCTTGGTCGAGGATGGTTGCCATGGGAATGGAGAGAATGGGATAGATGAGCAACAGGCTGAGGCGGTAAGACCAGCAGGATTTGTAAATGAATAGATGGATGGAGGGGGACAGGGAGAGTGAAGAACCTCAGAAGACCCAAAGACCACAAACCTGGATGGCTGGAAGGACAGAAAGAGAAAAATGTGGAAGAAGGGAGGTTTTGTGGAGGGCAACTCCATGAAGAGTTCCATTTTGGACTCATCATACTATTCTTCTTTCCCTTTCTGAACTGCAAATCCTCATATTTTTATAACCATTAAATAAATAAAGTCCAAAATCTTTGGGGAATTCCTAGAGGCCAAATTCCTTAGTTTATCTCACTTAATTTCCTGTTTTCTTTATTAGGGCAAATCTCTTCTTTTCCATCAGAATTGCTACCAACTGACCTGTCCTTTCTTTGAAAAGAAAACCTCGAGGAGACCCTTGTCCTCAACTGAATATGTCCTACCGTGGTGGGAAGGGTTGAGTAGTTATCATTTTGTCCCAGAGGTAGGCTTCTGTTGACATAAACTCTTCCCCTCTGCTTTGTGGGAAATCCCACGCCACAAGTGATTAGGGTACGAGGCACTTGCATGAGGTTGACGCAGGAAGAGGGTGATAGAGCTGGGTTGTGACGCCAGGTCTTTGGGTTCAAGGTCCAAAGCTCCATCTCCCACACCGGCAGCTCTCTCATTTTTTGACCTCAGGACTCCTTTATACTCTTAAAAATGACTGAGGACCTCCACTCCTCCCAACCCTAGAATTTTTATATTTTATGAATTGATGTTTTCCATAAGAGAAAGAAACATCTTTAATAATTTTATGAAGAATGTTTTGACCTTCTGGGCTCTGTGAAAGGGTCTTGGGGAGCCTCAGGAGTCTCTGGACCACACACGGAGGACCGCCATATTATACTGTCTTGGTTCTCTACAATAGGGCTAGGGAAACTGGGCCCATGATTTTATTGATATAGAGAACTCTCAGATGAGGGGACTTCTTAGAGAATGTCCTGGAGCCTTGGGATTAAGTGACTTGTCCATGTATCAGAGGCTGGTTCTCCATCCACTCTATGAGGCCACCTCTCAGTCTGGTGGTACCAAGCAAAATTCAACTCAATGGACAGAACAAGCATCGATAAAGGAAGTGCTCCAATCCAAGGCAAAGCTGTCTTGAGGAGCATACGTTTCACTAGAGATGGGATCTGTTGAATGACTAAATAGAACTTAAGAGGGAGGGAGAAATGGCACCCACCCAGGGGAGTCAAGAAAGGCTTTGGGGAGCAAGAGGCATCCACAAGGAAGGGGTATAGCGACGGAAGATGGAAAGGGGGCTTTGGGCCAAGGCAATGGAGCAGTGTGGCAGGGACGTAGAATTTGTGAAAGGAAAGAACACAGAGTATGCAAGAAGCCAAACCAAGGGCTTTGTATTTGATTCTAGAGGCAAGAGGGATCTGTTGAAGTTTCTTGAGCAGGAGACAGACATGGGCATATCCAAGCTTGGGAGGTATCAATTTCTGAGCATGGTGGAAGATGGTTTGGAGAAGAAATTCTGGAAACAAGGAGACCAATTAGGAGGCTATTCTGAAAGGTTGGAAGGCAAATTATGGTGGTGTGAACAGAACTGAGAAATGTGGTGATGACTGTAACAGTAAGACATGGCAACTTATCTGATCAGATAAGAAAAACAATTATATATAACTGCAAGAGGAACAGACAAAGGGGATGGAAGTTAAAAAAAAGAGAGGAATTAAAAATAAAATATCCTAGATATATGCAGAAAGTCCTTGGAAAATTAGAACCCAGGACCAGGTCTCTAGGTCTGGCTCTCCATCCACGGAACCACCTCATTGTCCCACTCAAGTTCTTGATGAGTTTCGCCCTTCAAAAGCTGCTGACACCAGAAATTCAGCGCCGCTCTAGTGGTCCACAGCAACCCCTCAGAAGAAGCCTTGGCTCTGGACGCGCCAGGAAACCATCGCCGTCTCTACCAGCATTTCCCAGATTGAGAAACAAAGCAAAAATGACCACCCAAAATGCTCGGAAAGGTTGCTGCCCGGACCTGGGGAGTTCCTGCATTTGGACATGTTGCGAAACCAGTGGCGTCCAGAAAAACAGGGCTTCTGCTCAGCCTGGCCTGAGGTTTCAGAACGTCCCAGGCTTGTTATTATTAGCTCCAGGCTCCTCTCTGGGATGCACATGGAACAAAGATGAATATGAACCGCACTTCGTGCCATCCAAAAGCGGAGCAGGTGCCGTCCCGGCAGCCAAGGCTCCTCTACCACTTGTTGGGTCCACCGTGAAGGAGCCTTTCCTGGGGGCTGAATGAGATGACTGTGAGGGCTCCTTCTAGATCAGGGCTGGGATTCTTTGCTGTTGTTTTCTCAACAGTGTTTTGCTCTTGTTTTGGAGAGAAACAAGAATGCAGGGTTGTTTTCCTCCTCTTAAGCCCTTACTTTCTGTTTTAGTAACAGTTCTAAGAGAAAGGGCAAAGTAGGCAAACAGGGTTAAGTGACATGTCCAGAGTCACCCAGCTAAGAAATGCCTGGGACCAGATTTGAACCCAATTTCAGGTCTGAGGCTTCATCCACTGCGCTACCTCACTGTCCCCAAGAATGCTATTTAAAGAGTGAAAATAAGATAGTTAATTTAAATTAAATTTAAATAATGAAACACACACACACACAACAAAATAGAGCTGAAATGAAGACAAACTAATTCCTGAGAGGGTAGGAGGAGTCACTAACCATTTTGGGGACCAGGAAAAGACTTGGCAGGAAGGTAGCATTGGGGCTGGGCCTTGAGTGCAGAGATATCCGGGGTGTTTAGAGTCAGGGATACCAAGAAGAGGAAGGGATGAATATAAGACCGTACGAGGCTGAAAAGATGCTGATGAAGACAATGATGGAAGAGGAGGAAGAGAAGGAGAAGGAGAAGGAGGAGGAGGAGGAGAAGAAAGAGAAGGAGGAGGAGGAGGAGGAGGAGAAGAAGGAGAAGGAGGAGAAGAAAGAGAAGGAGGAGGAGGAGAATGAGGAAAAGAAAGAGGAGGAGGAGAAGGAGAAGAAGTAGAAGGAGGAGGAGGTGGAGGAGAAGAAAGAGAAGGAGGAGAAGGAGAAGGAGAAGAAGTAGAAGGAGGAGGAAGAGAAGGAGTAGAAGAAGAAGGAGGAGAAGTTGGAGAAGAAGGAGAAGGAGAAGGAGAAGAAGGAGGAGGAAGAGAAGGAGTAGAAGAAGAAGGAGGAGAAGGAGGAGAAGGAGAAGGAGGAAGAGGAGGAGAAGGAGGAGAAGGAGGAGGAGGAGGAGAAGAAGGAGGAGGAGGAGGAGAAGGAGAAGGAGTAGAAGAAGAAGGAGGAGGAGGAGGAGAAGGAGAAGGAGTAGAAGAAGGAGGAGGAGGAGGAGAAGGAGAAGGAGTAGAAGAAGAAGGAGGAGGAGGAGGAGGAGAAAGAGGAAGAGGAGAAGGAGGAGGAGGAGGAGAAGAAGAAGGAGTAGAAGAAGGAGGAGGAGGAGGAGAAGGAGAAGAAGGAAAAAAAGAAGGAAGAAGGTGGTCTGATCACAGCTGGATCACATTTTCCTCATCTATGAAATTATGTGCTGGATACTAGCATATAATAATGACTGTAAGAAATCTGTTTTTTGCGGGGTGGCGGGAGGCTCAACTAAGGGCTATAGGTATCTTGTCCACAGTCTTTCAGTGACCATGACTCATTATCACCATCTGGTGGTAGTACACACACACACACACACACACACACACACAGAGTATATAGTATATATATGTATGTATATACATACGTCTAAGATACACACACACACAGAGCAGAAGTATTTACAAAAGGAGATTTTTAAGCCCTTGAAGCACTGGAAGTTTCCAAGCAGACACCCTAGAAAGTTTGCTCCCAACAAAAATCAAACTTGCTCCTCTTGAGCTCACTCGCCTGCCAGTCTGCCTGGCCCCCAGACCAGGAAAGAAACAACACCAACAAAATAAAAGACCTCTCAGGAGCCGATATTGGGGATATCTAGAATCAGGATGCAGGTTCAAGTTCTGCCTTTGTTCCTGAATACCTCTTTGGGAGTCCTGAGGCTTCCATTTGCTCATCTGTAATGCCAGGGGCTGGGGGGGGAAGGAGGGGGAAGCAGAGCAGCCCTGGAGTCGGGAAGCCCAGCTTGCCTCTGCCCCGTGCCGGAGTAGAGGCCACCCTGGGAGGCTCTAAGACACAGAAGAGGTACCACGCGGTATCTGGGGATGGAGGTGATTCAGGACAATCTCTGAGACCGTTTCCCATCCATCTTCACTCTTCGGCTCTCTTACCCCCTCAAGTTCCTTTTGTCTGTTGTCTTCCTCTGTTCTTTGAGGGCAGGCATTGTCCCCCGTTTATCCATGGCAATGCTTATTGTAGCCCCCCGGCACACAACAGATGCGTGGCTCTGTGACCCTGGGGAATTACTTAGCCCTTGCCATTCTTCTGCTTTAGAAATGACACCAAGAGAGAAGGTGAGGGTTAAAAAAAAAAAAGAAATACTTATTGACCGACTCACTGATGACGGAGGGGAGCTGAGAATGATACTCAAAGGAGACACCAGCCATAAGAGGGGAGATCACCAACCCCCTCCAACTCGGGATTTAGTTATTGGTGCAGAAACAACTTAAATCCATGCCTCAACAGGCTGTGGCGGGGGATCGTGGTGAGATAAAATCTGAGGAGTGTTTAAAAGGCAGCGGAGAGAGGACCAACCCCAGAATGAGGAAGACCAGAGTTCAAGTTCTGCTTTGCACGTATTCAGGCTGAATGGCTGGACACAGATTTAAGCTCAGAGCCCCAGGGACCCCTCTAAGGCACGCAGGCTCAGACAACGTGCCAGTCTGCCCTGGCAGAAGGAGTTTCCTTGCTTGAGTGTTCCCTCTAGCAATGCCATCCCAAGCCTCCGTTAGACAGAAATAGTATCTAAAACGGTGCCTAGGAGAATGGTCTCGAGGCACCCAGAAAAGGTTCTCTGTTAAGAAGGCAGAAATGGAAGATTTCATTTTAGCAATGAAAAATGGTGAAAATCAAAGTGGGGTCCGGTTTGATCCTTAAAGGGGCCTATTTTAGTTAAAAGGAAAATGGAGAATGCTTCCTTTCTAGAAAACACCAGGCACAGGAGGGGGCTACTATGCTCAGGAAGCATTTGGGGGGTCAGGAAGGGATGTCCAGGATTTAAATACGAGCAAATATATATTTTTTAACATTTACCTTCTGTCTTAGAATCGATAATGAATATTTGTTTCAAGGCAGAGGAGCAGCAAGGGCTAGGCAACTGGAGTTAAGGGACTTGTCCAGGGTCACCAGTTAGGAAGTGTCTGAGGTCATATTTGAACCCAGGACCTCCCCTCTCCAAGCCTGGCTTTCCATCCAATGACATATCCTGTCACCCCAAGGAAGTCTATCTTAGTGCATTGCTTCTCTGTCTCACAGATGACATGACTTGGGAAATAAATCCTTAGGAATTACGTCTGAACCCAGATCTCCCTGATTCCAAAGCCAGTGCACTAGAAGGCACAACACATTAACTCTTCTCATGCAATAATAACTTTATTAGGATGGTGATGAGGCAATTGCAACATACGTAGTATGAGGTTTTCCTCATGGCCAACATTTCCAACATGGCCCTAGAGTCGGGAGACCTACCTTGGACTCTATGATATTACAAACAATTTACTTAGTTTCGCAGGGTGTTACTTGCTAAGGGCAGCCGTACTCCTGTTATTTAACTTGTAGAACTAGTATGAGGGAAGTGCTTTGCCTTCCTTAAGTGAAAAGGGAAATCTGCGCTACTGCAATCATGTCTAATGGCCAGCCACCTTTCCAGAGCACGCCAGGGTTTAAATATGGGTGAAGGATCTGAAGAGAGGTATGCCAGCATGCAATAGCGAACCGTTCAATTTTGGGCAGGAGCATTTATACCTCGAAAGTCAATGTTCCAAATCAGAACTTGAATGAATGTTTTATGGGTTGTCTAGATGTAGGAAAAGAGCGGAGGAAATGTTAATAATTCAGACTGAAATTTAAAGTGGACTGAGGGTACGCCTTCCCCCCCAAGGAGAGTCAGTTGTTAAACATTTACCAGAATACGGATGAGAAGTCACTTGATTCAGGACTGGCCATTACTTTTCCCTACTATGTGATTCTTTCAGGAAATTGCTAGGAGAGTTAAAAAAAAAGAAGCTGGACCAGATTTATACAGAGATGGAGTAGACGGGTACCCACTGGTCAGTCCCCTGTTGATGTCTGAAAATTCCACCATTAAAGATTCATTCTTTTATGCTGAGCATTGCTCTCTCCCCATGAAACTCCCTTGCGTGCAAACATTCCTGGAGAGGGGCCTCTCTGTTCATTAATCTCTTATGACCAAATTTTACCAATTTTATCCAAAAAAGCCAAATGACCAAATTTATGGCTCACTCTATGCTCCAGAACCCATCATTGTGATTCTACATCCGCTTTGTTAGTGCTATGGAAAATGACTTGGAAATAAAGTTATTATTGCAGCTCAGATTCCTCTAATCACTTAAAGAAGACAAAGCATTTCCCTCACACTAATCCTCTGAGAAAAATCAGGAATTAGGGGCCTGGAGAAGAAGTCCTGGATTTCTGGAAGACAAAACTGCTTGGCACCTAGATTGCGCTGAGAAGAGAGCATGGGGTCTGGAGGCAGGAAAACCAGGGTTCAAATCCAGTCTCTGACATTTCCTAGCTGGGCCATCTTGGGATTACTGAACCTGCCTGCCTCAGTTTCCTTAAGATAATAGCAGTACTCATCTCACAGGGATGCCGTTGTTGGGGTCCAGGGAGATATAGGCATTTAATAAATGCCTGTTCCCTTCCCTTGCCCGCCATGTTTAACTTTTGCTCAAACATGTCTAGTCACAGGGAACTCACTACCTACTGAGGCCACCCATTCCTTGGAATTCTAAGAAGTTCTGCATTTTGAGCAAGAAGAGAACTACTCACCTGTAGTCTACAGCAATAATGTGCGGCAGGCAACAGTTCCTTTATTTCAAAACTGGTCTCTGTCCCATGATACACGGGTTCTAGGGATTCTTCATCTTCTCCCCATTCCAATCTATATTCTGAAATATCAGCACCAGAGATTTTGGGGCTCTGAAAAAGAGGAGATTTCACAGGTAATTAATTTCATTTAAAATAACTTCTTGCTTTGTTTACACTGGATTGGCTTCGACGGAGGCAGGGGGAGTTCCTGGGCTCACTGCTTTTCTTTGGGACGCCTGTGAGGTGTTTAAAGAACAAAACCAAACCCTGCCTAATGCAGAGCTTTTAAACGTATAAGCTGTGTGCTGTCGTATTCAGTTTAGAGAATTCAGAATTGAGGGTAAATGGAGAGAGATGACAAATGATAAAATTTAAGATTATCTTGGAAACTGGTAAGAAACTCCTTAAAATCTTGGAATTGCCCAAGAGAAACAGAAAACAAATGAATCATAGGACAATAACTCTCTGAATTTACAGATGAGGAAACTGAGGCCTGAAGTGATTAAGCCACTCACCAATGGTCTCATGGGTAGTTGACCATTAGGGGTGAGAGCTGAACCCCTTTTAATTAACTGTAGATGCTCCACGATGGCATGCATTTGGGGATAGACAATAAAGAAAATTAGAAACTGGATTAAAATGGGGCTTACCTCCCAACTTACTAGAACACCTGAATCAGGTGTAAAGGAAATACAAGGTGCTCGGCATTGCCCAGGCGGCCCCGCTGCGGTGGTGATTTCTGATGTCTCCGAATAAGGCCCGTACTGGAAAAAGAAGCACATATGCATCAAATACTGGCATGTTTAAAGACACAGCCTACTGACTTTGGAAAGAGAAGTTGTGATTATGTCAAGATCACAGCCAGAAAAGAAGAAAAAACCAAGGATCTCTCTGTAACATCCTTGCAAGCAGGCAATGGGACTGTCAGCATCCATCGTCAACATCCTTGAAAGTAGTAAACTGCCAGAAAAAAACTAAAAATGTCAGGATTTTGAGAACGACGAAGATCTGTAAATTCACTAAGATTTGGTCCAAATTTGGGGGCTGCCAGGAAAGAACTCTATGTCAAGTTTTTTGAGAACGACGAAGATCTGTAAATTCACTAAGATTTGGTCCAAATTTGGGGGCTGCCAGGAAAGAACTCTAAACGTCAAGTTTTTTGAGAACGACGAAGATCTGTAAATTCACTAAGATTTGGTCCAATTTTGGGAGCATTTGGAATGGCTATTCGGGCCTCTGGGAAGAGGTCACTGGAAATGTAAGAATTGCTGGAGGAAAAATCTTTATCGATCCAGGTAATCCCATCTGGCTCCACGCTGACTGCCTCGCTCGTGTCGGTCATTCCCCTGGCTCTCTGGAAAGTGGCCAATAGAGCTCGAGAGGCAGCTTGGGAAGAGGAGCTTAAAGGGAGATGCAGAGAAGGGATCTCTGAATATGAGGAAGGCAGAGAGGAAAAGAAAATTCTGAAGAACGTTCGAGGTTTTCCTCGAGAAGGAAAGTGAAAGCTCTGGTTTCTTATCCTGAGAAAAAAAATGTCATGACTTTTTTTTTTTTAAACTCATCTTCTGTCTAAGAATCAATACTGTATATCAGTTCCAAGAAAGAAAAGTGGTAAAGGCTGGGCAGTGGGGGTTAAGTGACTTGTCCAGGGTCACACAGCTGGAAAGTATCTGAAGTCAGATTTAAACCCAGGACCTCCCATCTCTGGGCCTGACACCCTTGATATATTTTTAAAGACCCAAAAGGAGATTTGAGGATACAGAAGGAACATGAAAAGCAGCCCAAGTTTAGAGACAAAATTTCAAATTGACCTAATACAACTGAATGACACATTCACTATTCAGCTGGGCTGTTTGGCTAGGAAAAAAAAAAATCTGCTTTAATATTCCTCCGAGTATGCCAATAAAAACAAACACAGATACTTAGGGATGTTTAATTTTTAATGACTACGAAAACTCAGAAATCTAGTTCTGGGTATTTCCAATTTCAAAACTAACGTCCGTAAAAAGCTTTTGCTGTAATGCGCCCATTTTCTGAATTATTTAAAGTTTTATATGATTGCAATGGTTAGCAGTGACCCTGTTGCTCAGGGCAACCATCTATTTCTTAGGAACAGGCACTAACCATTGAGTCAGCGGATGAGTAATGCTTTGAACTGGTGGTTGTATTGCAGAAACTCTTAAATCCCGAGCAATATCAAATGCACCGGGGGTTAACCAAGCATCGTCCCTCTGACCTCGAAAATGGAGAAGTCCATTCTGAGCATCTCTAACAGAGGAAACGCTTGCAAACTTCTGTCTAAGGGAAAGACAAAGATTCAGACTCCTTGGAAAATGGCCACAATTCACATAGATGGCCAATGCTCAGTTCTCCAGGGGCGGATTATGCTGAGCATCTCTAAATCCTTGCTAGTTCACTTCACATATTTTTTTTTTGGTAGAGGAAATAAAAGGAGAATAAGTCAAATTTGGAGTCTAATACTATTAACTAGCATTAGTAGAAATACTCATTTTTCTTTAGATAAAAACCTGGCTAAAGTCTTGAAGAGGAAAAAATAATGCAGAGGATCTGATGTCTTTGGGAAATGGTAGATTCTGGCTCTTATCTATATGTCTGCCCCATTTTCTACTTAACAGAAAGAACCCTCTGCCCTAGACCGAGATCTCAACTATCATCCTCTGGTTGTCTTTCCAAAAGGAAAAAAAAAGTTAACTTGGGCTATGGGAATCAACCGAGGATCTGAGTCCCAACGTCAGCTAATTTCAACACAGAATCAATATGGCGGGCAAACTGGAATCTTCCCCCAAAGTCTGGGTAAGCTGTCTTGGGACAAGAGAATCATTTGCTGAAATGACTGAAAAATATGAAAAAAGGAAAAAAATAGAGTTCTTTGATTGTGTTGAGTTTTTTGGCTTGACTTTCCGAGAACACTGGGGAATTTGGGTCTTGATCGAAGGCAACATTTGGAAAATGCCTTTGAGAAATGCTAAAGAATTTTGCAGGGATAATGCTAGGATTTGTCATCACAAATTGATGACTGTTATTGAGTGATTAAATGCTTGCCCCACCATATAAGGATGATTCAAGGCTTAATAAAAAGGAGGTTTCTGAGGAAGTGATTACAAGGCGCTCTCCGTTATCCCAAAGGCACCCCCAGACCTGGAAGATGGCCTTGGAACATTGACTCATTTGTAGAAGAAACGGAGGCTCGTGGAGCTCAGGCAAGTGGCTCAAGGTAAGAGAGGCATCTAATTTGGCTTCCAAAATAGCTACCAAGGATAGTGAAGATGTTATTTATTGGTTTATTTATTTGCATTTCCTAAAAGTTCTTTGGAGGCAACATGGAGACACGGTTAGAGGGCCAGAACTGGAAGTCAGCAAGACCCTTGTTAGCAGTCAGACCTCTCTGACCATCCCAGAGGCTGAGATCGCCATCAGCGGAGGGAGTCTAAATCTCTTCCTATAATTTTTTCTCATTGTTCTTAGCTCATTCCTTGGGCTATAGGTAGAGTTGGAAGGGGTGTCAGAGGCTGCGGAGAGAACAGGATCGCCCAACAACACTGGAACCGATGTTAGAGGAGTTGGGCTCAAACCTTGGTTCTGTCACAATCTGTGGGACCTTGGGTAAATCTCTAAATGGCTTTGTGCCTCAGTTTCTCCCTCTGTAATTCTAGGACTAGGCTGGCTTTCAGATCTAGCATCAATACAATGAAAAATGCTTTGGTCAAGTTGAGTGTTTTGGACAAAGGGTCCCAGAAGGTTTCTCTAAAAGCCTGATTATTAACAGTAAAAACAAAGTGTAGGATATTACACTTACCCCTCCGTCATTCAAGGCTCTCACCCTGAAATGGTAGGTAGTTCCAGGGAGAAGATTTCCAACCGTACACTCGAGATCAGGCCCGTGATACACCTCAGAGGCAGCCTCTTTGGGTTCAGTCATCTCTACGCTGTACTCAGAGACCTCACAGCCACTTTCTGATGAAGGAACATCTGGGAAGACAGACATTTTTTTCTTCTAAAACACTCTCCTTTTCCTGCTTGACCTGATTTTAGCAGAACCATTCTAGGTTCTCCACCTTCAATCCCATTTGTAAAAGCAGCTTTGTTCTGACAGTTAGAAAGGTCTGGGTTTCCCACCTGAAATGACTGATTAACCAGCATTAAGTGCCTATTGTGTGCTGTGTAGTCTCCTGGGTATTAGGGCATGAAGCTGTCTCTGTTCTCAAGGAGCGGACATTCCAGGGAAATCAATCTCTCTCTGTCTCTGTCTCTCTCTTTCTCCATGTCTCTCACTTTCTCTCTGTCTGTCTTTCTCTCTCTCCCTCTTTCTCTCTTTGTCTCTCTCACTTTCTGTGTCTTTCCCTTTCTCTCTCTATTGTCTCTCCCTCTCACTTTCCCTCTCTCTCTTCCTCTCTCACTTTCTCACTGTCTCTCCCTCTCTCTACATCTCTCTCAATTTCTTTCTCTCACTTTCTGTCTCTCACTCTGTCTCTGTCTCTCTCTCCATGTCTCTCACTTTTTCTCTGTCTGTCTTTCTCTCTCTTTCTTGTCTCTCTCACTTTCTCTCTCTGTGTGTCTGTCTTTCCCTCTCTCTCTCTGTCTCTCTCACTTTCTGTGTCTCTCCCTTTCTCTCTATTGTCCCTCCCTCTCACTTTCTCTCTCTCTTCCTCTCTCACTTTCTCACTGTCTCTCCCTCTCTCTACATCTCTCTCAATTTCTTTCTCACTTTCTCTGTCTCTCACTCTGTCTCTGTCTCACTGTCTCTCCCTCTCTCTACATCTCTCCCACTTTCTCTTTTTCTGTCTCTCCCTCTCTCTACATCTTTCTATTTCTTTCTCTCACTTTCTCTTTTTCTGTTTCTCTTGTCTCACTTTCTCTGTCTCTCTGTCTCTGTCTCACTGTCTCTCCCTCTCTCTACATCTCTCCCACTTTCTCTTTTTCTGTCTCTCCCTCTCTCTACATCTTTCTATTTCTTTCTCTCACTTTCTCTTTTTCTGTTTCTCTTGTCTCACTTTCTCTGTCTCTCCCTGTCTCTGTCTCTCTCTCACTCTGTCTCTCACTCACTTTCTCTCTGTCTGTCTCTGTCTCTCTCTCTGTTACCTGTTAGGAGTATATCCTGTAGCAGGGGAATATTTGAAAAAAGGAACAGGAATGTCAGATGTTTTCTACACCTTCCACAAGTTCCCGCCACTTATTCCATAGGTTCGAAGCTGCCAAGCATTTAGATTGAGGAAGTCACATATACATGTTTTCCCAGGACTCGGTGCCACTGAACTGTGTCTAAAGCATCGCTGAGGCTCTTCCCACGCCACAGAGAATGAGCATGTGCTGCCCTCAGAGCCAATGCTCCTCTTGGATTTCCTTGTTAGCAGAGACCAGAGCTATTTCAGTTGATTCCTTTGACTTCTGGAAAAGCCAGGTTTATCCTGCACATCCCATTAGCTAGCGAGGATATCTAGTGTAATATAAAGCAGAGAGAAGGAGCTGCCTTTTGCTTTTCTTTGTACTTCCAGAGCTTTAGCACAGTGCCTGGCAAACATCTGGCACTCCATCTACACTTTTTGAACGGACAGATCATTCTAGCTATCCTTCAATGGTCTACGTTGACTCCTGTTGGAATGGAAGCTCCTCAGTGCCTAATGGCCATTTAATGAATGTTGCCCATAATGGATCTTAGACTTCCTCTTGTCTCCACACTGTAATAGCTTTCCTGACCCCACCTGGAGAACTTCCCTGACCTAGTCTGTCGGTCTGTCTGTCCATCCTTTCTGGGGGGTGGGGCGGGGGAAGGTGAGGAACCTTTTTGAATGCAGGGCTCCAAAGGCATTTGTACCCTCATAATGACCTCCTAAATAATCTCACTGCTTCCCCCTGCCAGGGCTTCTAGCGTCCCCTCTACTTTGTCCCGGCTTATGGCCTTTCCATGTTACCGATCATGAGCCTAATCCCTCGGCTCTCCGAAATCCTTCGGCACCTTCTTTGTTCTGGCGGTGAACAAACTGAACTTTGCTTTATTTTGCTTAAACGCCACGAAGAGCAGGCGTTAGAGCGGACGCCTCTCGAGGGCGGGGCGGATCCTGTCTGTCCATCTCAGCCTACAACGGCGCGTGACTTACTGCCAACGTCCAGGACGGGCTTTTTGAATTAAACTGGAATGTATGAAGTGCCCGATGGGCGACTGGCTTGAAGGAGCCAGGCACACCGAAAGCGCACTTTACTCGAGAAGGTCTGACCCCACCATCCTCTGACAAGGGCCACCCCGCCTCAACGCTCACTTACACCTACGAAGAGCAAAATAGTGTTTCCGTTCCAACGTTTGCATTATTGCCATTTTCCAGTTTTTCATGATTAAAAATGGGAAATAATCCTCGAAATTCTCCCTAAAAAATCCTTTGAATTTCAAACTACTCATTAGAAAAAAAATAGGACAATCGCGCCCCTCCCTGACGACTTACCCCACTGTAGATGGATTTCTTTGTGCTTTGCTTTCCCCAAGACCCTCGGGGGCCGACACTGCCCCGGTGCAACACTAAGCGTGCGGACGGGGAGGCTGTCGGAACACTGCGGGGAAAGAGAGGACAAGGGCTCCTGCGTTATTCATCTCTCTGCAAAACGCCTCGCAAGGGGTCACTCGAGAATGCAAATGCTCTCAACAGTATGCTCCGCATGGAGTAGATGGCAAACACTGGCTGCTTTTTTCACAGCGAGTCATTTCTGAATCAGTTGAAGGAGGCAATATTACACATGGGACAGATGCTCCAAACAGAATGAACAGTTTCTGAAGCCAATGTGGAAAACATATGTTGGCGAAGGGCGACAAACCCAAAGCACAAATCTATTTTATTTTTACCCAACGCAAATTTAGAGAGAAATAACCCTGATCCCCAAAATGGTGACTATTTTTATAATTAAGCCATTTCTTTTGGAAGCATTTTTTCTTTAAATGTTAGTTAACGGTCACGTAACCATGGAAAAATACTCTAAGTTAATGAATTAAATAAGAATTTCAATAAAATAATAAACATTAGTTTATTAGTTTAGCAGGCAAACGAATATAGACGAAAGCTGAAACTCTGGATAAAGCTACAATAGCTGACATCATACTTCTGATATTAGAAAAACTGATGATCTCTTTTATAAAAGGCGATTGATAAGGAAAGCCAGCTTTACAATGGGATAGGATGAAGAGAGTTATGCTGTCCGACAGGAACATCGTTCACTGAGATGACCCACAAATGAGATTTTTGAACCCAGGACCTCCCATCTCTAGACCGCTGAGCCCCCGAGCTATCCCCCATCCTTGAATTTTTGCAGAAAGTAGGGTCTAAAGTCTTTCAAAGAATGGCCACTGTAACAGTTAAAATTTTGGGGATACTGAGGCAGGTAGAAATTAGTTTCTCTCTGCAAGGAGTATTATATTTTTAGAGTCCACTTTTACACCACACAGTCAGCTCTACCCAACGTCCACATCTGGGTGGGAGGCATTATTTGTGTGTTATTTTAAATACTTCAAAAATCAAAGAACACCTTTAGAAATTCTACATTTCTTATTGAATTACAGGACTTTAAAAAGAGAGCCACAGGGAACTGAATCCATGAGCCAGAGAAATGGAAAAGGTCATAGAAATGGCTCTAAAGACAACATCTTATATTTTTGTTCCTATTGAGACCCACCTGACTGTGTCCACCAGTGCTGATGCAGCATGCCCGGAGTTTATACAAAGTGCCCGGCTTCAAGTGAGTAAAGGTATATTCTGTGGCGGAGCCACTATACGCCACATCCCATTGGTTCGCTGTAACGTAAGATGGATATGGTGAGTGGTCCATCTAGGGTGGATTCCTGCAGGCAACTTGGATACGTGTAGGTAAAGGGACTCCCATTTGGTGGAAAAATCTGTTTAATTTTCCCCTTTAAATCAGGATGGGCTTCCTAGCCAATAAAGCAGTTGAGAACCCCGCCTCTCCTTAAACTTCCATTTTCTTCGTTTTTTTTTAAGGTATAATTTAAATGACTTAATGATGCTGAGAGCAATAATTAGCATTTTGGTTCTATTCTGGCAGTCATGGAATGAATTCCCATGAACTTAACCTTGGGCACTGGGAAACCTAAAAAATAAGTGATTAGGAGATCAGAAGACATGGAAAACAAAATAAATAGAAAACAAGTTTCCATCTAGAACTACTTGTGGTCAGAGTTGGCCTGAGTAGGAAGAGAAGGAGCCCAAGTTCTAACATTTCCTATTGTGTTTATCTCCTTTCTAACCTCAAGGAAGTCACGTCTCCTGTCTCCTCTCTCCTACCCTCAGGGTTAAATGGAGTTAATTGGGTTGGGTATCTCTAGAGTCCTTTTAAACCTTGGATCTTGGATCCTATAAGACGAAACCATATGGGTTCATTTCAGATGGGTCCAAAAGGTTTTTCTTCCTATGTTTCTGTGGCGAAAAGATCTACCTTCTTTCCTGGGGCCATGGTGTAGGTGAGTCTACCCCTAATAAATCAATCCTTTGGATGAAGCATTGACCTCTTTTGAACGGTCCTTATTTAAGATGAAAATACTCCTAGGAAGGGTAACACCTTCTGCCACTCTTACCCCATAGAAACAAGAGGACTGGAGGAGGGGTTAAGAAAGTATTTTCTAGTTGGTCTGTCTAGACCAAATGAATTATTCAACCTTTCACTTCAATACCCATTTGGAAAGTCTTTAAATTTTAAATACCCAATGACTTCCAGTGAGTTTTATAACAATCAAGAAATGCAAATAGACCGTCAATATTTGAGTTATAGGTTCTCCGAAATCATTATTCCTCAAGAACATTTTGACAAGTTTAAGTGACCCTGACATATATGGGGCTTCTCAGAAAATGTGGAGATTCAGAAATCTAGATAAGTTTTCTCACTTAAAAAGTAAATTGAAGTGTGCAACTGGAGTTAAGGGACTTGTTCAGGGTCACACAACTAGGAAGTGCCCAAAGTCAAATTTGAACCCAGGACTTCTCATCTCTAAGACTGGTTCTCTATCCATTGAGTCATTCAGCTGTCCTATGTGATATTCTTTCAATCCCATTATTGGAATAATATTGAGTATTGATAGATTATTGATAAATTAAGAGTGTCTTATTGGAATAATATTGAGTACTGATAGGTCATTGATAAATTGAGTATTGATAGATTATTGCTAAATTAAGAATGTCTTACTGGAATAATATTGAGTACTGATGGATTATTGCTAAATTGAGTATTGATAGATTATTGCTAAATTAAGAGTGTCTTATTAGAATAATATTGAGTACTGATGGATTATTGCTAAATTGAGTATTGATAGATTATTGCTAAATTAAGAGTGTCTTATTAGAATAATATTGAGTACTGATGGATTATTGCTAAATTGAGTATCTTATTAGAATAATATTGAGTACTGATGGATTATTGCTAAATTGAGTATTGATAGATTATTGCTAAATTAAGAATGTCTTACTGGAATAATATTGAGTACTGATGGATTATTGCTAAATTGAGTATTGATAGATTATTGCTAAATTAAGAGTGTCTTATTAGAATAATATTGAGTACTGATGGATTATTGCCAAATTGAGTATTGATAGATTATTGCTAAATTAAGAGTGTCTTATTAGAATAATATTGAGTACTGATGGATTATTGCTAAATTGAGTATCTTATTAGAATAATATTGAGTACTGATGGATTATTGCTAAATTGAGTATTGATAGATTATTGCTAAATTAAGAGTGTCTTATTAGAATAATATTGAGTACTGATGGATTATTGCTAAATTGAGTATTGATAGATTATTGCTAAATTAAGAGTGTCTTATTAGAATAATATTGAGTACTGATGGATTATTGCTAAATTGATTATCTTATTAGAATAATATTGAGTACTGGTGGATTATTGCTAAATTGAGTATTGATAGATTATTGCTAAATTAAGAATGTTTTATTGGAATAATATTGAGAACTGATAGGTTATTGATAAATTGAGTCCTGAAAGATTATTGATAAATTATAGATTATTGATAAATTAAGAATGCCTCTGACATATTCTTAATTTATCAGTTTATCTATAATCTAACAAGACTCAATATTATTCCAATACCATAGAATTCTTTTGCTATTTTCTTGAAGTAAAGTCTGGCTGGGGATGGTGGTGCATCCCTTTAATCTCTGCTTAAGGGAAGCTAAGGCTACTGTATTTACTCGAGTTAGAGAGTTCTAAGATGCAAGAGGGCAAAAGCCATTTTGGGTGTCTGCATTAATAAGGTGAGCCCCCTGGGGTCCTCAGGCTGCCTAAAGAGGAATAAATTAATCCAGGTGGGAAAAATAAAGCAAGTCCAAGTTGCCATGCCCTCTGACAGTGGAGTCAGTCCACAATGACCCCAGCATGTCTAGCCCATGAAACAGAGGGAGAACTAAGTCTCAAGAAGACCAAATAGGAAAAATACGTCCCAAATGAGAAGAGATAAAGAGGAGAAACCAACTGGCCAGCCAAAACGTAACATTTCTTTGCTCCAAAAGGTCCAGGACTTCCTAGGAGTTTTCCATCTAAGAGACAGAATGGTTTCCTACAGGGCTCCTAGTTAAGGGATTCAGAGGCTCCCCTCTTAGGTTCCCTTTAAGCCTCCTTGATGAAATTCTTTGAAAAAAAAAATGAAAGGGTGACACATATCACTTTACATTCTAATGGGGATAGTTAATGGACAGAGAGAATTGGTGGCCAAGAATGGAGCATCTGGGGAGTCACGGGGATGGCGGATGGAGCTGTAGGGAAGACATCTGATACATGCTCTCCAAGAACAATGGCAGAATGGCGACACTGAGTCTAGGGACTGTTTTATTTCTGTCTCTGAAGGGCCGGTGCCTAGCCCAGTGGGCAGCATCTGGCGGGTGCTTAACAAATGCCGATTGCTTTTAATGGAATTAACTTTACCTTCTGAATGACCCTCCGAGATCTCCAATAAGTACTTCAGGATTTCGGAACCACCATTATCCTTAGGAGGGTCTGAAACAAGAGCACATATTTCATTAGAAGATGAAAGGTTTTGTTTTTACTTTGTACATATGGCTAGGTAATTCTTCCAAGTCCCCAGCACATTCTTAATCGTTCTAGAACTCTTCCAGGGTTCCACGGAATTCCACTCGTGTACTAAATTCCTGTCGCCCCACGCTAATGAACTCGTAAGCCCATTGATAATCCTCTAAACGCCAAGAGTCAAAATCTACTTATGTTCCCTGGGGAAGAGGGAGACCATTAGCTGTTGGATGTCAGCGGAGAAGCAGAGCCTGGGTTCAGATCCTGAGAGTCTGGGTTCAGACCCTGCCTCTGAGACACGCTGCTCAGGTCATCTTATTTGGCCTCAACCCATCTTGGTCAAGAGAGTCCCTCAACTTGGGAAGTCCCGGGCCTGGCTACAAGACAGTCACACATGCCCATCAGTTTCCTGGAAAGGGTGTACATGTCTAAATAATGACATGCAAAAGGAAACCTTTTATTCCCATTCAAACTGTGGTTGGAGTTTATAGGAGACCGGATGGAAGCAAAATATTTTAATTCTGCCCAGAGTAACCTCGTGAATAATAGTTTTAAAATTCATCTTTAAAACCCCCCTACCCCAGATGTGTGACCTTGGGCAAGTCACTTGACCCCCATTGCCTAGCCCTTACTACTCTTCTGCCTTGGAACCAATACACAGTATTGACTCCAAGATGGAAGATGAGGGCTTAAAAAAATAAAGACCCCCTACCCCAGATGTGTGACCTTGGGCAAGTCTCTTGACCCCCCATTGCCTAGCCCTTACTACTCTTCTGCCTTGGAACCAATACACAGTATTGACTCCAAGATGGAAGATGAGGGCTTAAAAAAATAAAGACCCTCTACCCCAGATGTGTGACCTTGGGCAAGTCACTTGACCCCCATTGCCTAGCCCTTACTACTCTTCTGCCTTGGAACCAATACACAGTATTGACTCAAAGACGGAAGGTAAGGGTTAAAAAAAATAAAAACCCCCTACCCCAGGAGAGCCAGGTAGCTCAGAGGATGGGTCTGGCCTCAGACACTTCCCAGCTGGGTGCTCCTGAGCAAGTCACCTAATCCCCACTGCCTCGCCATTACCGCTCTTCTGCCTTGGATCCCATACTCAGTATTCATTCTAAGATGGAAAGTGAGGGTGCCACCTACCCCATTTCACACTGAAGCCATAAGGTGTGATGAGCCCCTTAATAAAGGGTCGAGTCGGGGGTCCTGGCCTGTCAGGACTAGTTGTACAAACCAAAACTTCACTTGGAAAGCTTCTTCCTTCCACATTAGAAGCAATTAACTGGAAAAAAGCAAAGGGGAAAAGCAGAGACTATTAATGTCAAAGCTAGGAATTCCCAGCCAACAATTCCAAAGGAGGCTGAGATAAAAGGGTCAGGACAAATGAAAGTGAAAGTCACAGACACTCCAAATGTTCACAGGATACACAGCATGGAGCCCAGGGGGCAGTGGCCAGAGAGGGACCTGGGTCTGGACGTGAGTGCCCATAGTTCCTTACTCACCTGGGTGACCTGGGACCCAGCCCATAATTCTTAGCTGTATTGGATGGACCTGTAGTCAGGAAGGCTGGATTTCAAGCCCAGCCACAGACACTCACTAACTGACCCCGGGCAAGCCTGCCACCTTTTTTTGCCTCAGTTTCCTCATCTGTAAAATTGAGATAACAGAAGCACCAATTCCCCACGGTTGTTGGGAGGATCCAAGGAGACATGCAGTAGTAGTAAGGATGAAAATGACATTTTATTTTCATTTTTTCCCTAAATCTAAGATCCTACTTCTTGCTAGAATTCTTGAGTTAAGACTCCCATGTATTTAAAAAGCAACATTTAATCATGAAGGTTAGGAACACTTAGACTGGCTCCTTCTCGTTTCTCAGTCACCGAGGAAAGGAGCAGAAAGTTTCCTGAATTTGTCATCAGTACACAGAATGTACTTTTAAGGCAGGAAGTAGGGATTAGCAGAAAGAGGCCAGGAAGACCCAACCTTGCCTCCGAATCCTACTGGCTGGGTCTTCAGATTATAAAATATAAATATGTATAAATGGAAGGAAATTCCAAAGAAGGCTCCCATTCTTCCACTGATTCAATCACAGGTGGACTCCCACTTCCCCCCAGGGTCCAGATGATGGGGGACTTCCACCTATCTAGTTCATTATGCCCCACACCTTCCAAAGAGGCTTAAAAAGGAGACATCTTGGGCTGTTAAATCTCCTCCAGTTCTAATAGAACGGCAGTTTCATCATTAAAAGGACAAATAATCAGCAAATTCAATTAACTTCTATTTTGTCAGGACCGTCCAAAACATAATTAGCGTATGCTTTGGAAACTGTCGTTCTCTTGGGCCTAATTATTAGGAAAGGAGCCCAGAGAGTTTCATTTTTGAGAAGCAAAGTATTGGTTTTTACTCATTAAAAAGGCTTTGTTTCTTAATCTTCCTAAATACTCAGTCAATCGAGGAACAGAGGTTCATTTATACAACGGTTTCTTTCGTGAAAGGAGCCTCTGAAAGAATTTTACCAAGCCAGACCCCCATTCCCTAAGAATTAGAAGGAAAATTTTTGGGGAAAAAAATATACAGTTAAAAAAATAAAAAGGGCTCATGGTGCCATCTTGTGGAAAGAGATCAGTAGGACAAGTGTGTGTTCTGGACTGCATGTCAAAGTATGGGGGAAATTTTTTACATTAAAATACTGTTCCTTTTTGATATATGAATGACCGTGGGAAAATTAGTGGAAAATGAGGATTATTAAATTGCTTAAAAAATGTGCAAATTCTTCCCCAATTTAATAAGAATAAATTAAAATACATCCAGATTGTGTAGCCATCTAAACCTTTCAGGGAAGAAGGATACGAATCAATCAATCAACAAATATTTAGTAAGCACCTACTATGTGCCAGGAATCCAGACAGCAAAAATAGTCCCTGCTCAAGGAGCTGACATTCTGTCAACTGAAAGGAAATCTTCCTTCAATCAACAAAGCCTTGGATCTGGGAAGAATACTGAACATGGGACATTGTATAGAGAAGGACGGAGGATTCACTGGTGGTTTTTGGGGGAGTGGGTTCTGGGTCTGTGATTGAGTCTATGTGACAAACTCCCAAGGCGTTTGCTTAGAGAACTAGAAATTCTCCCTACTGGCACTGATCTCTACCTTCTCTAACTGGACGTTTAGAGAGCTTGGTTTGGGGCACTGAGTGTCTGAGGGAGGACTTGAACTCACATCATAGTACAGTCTCCCAACAAACCCTGCTGGATAATAATGTCCAGTGACCACAGCACACAGAGCATATCGCATTATTCTTTTTACCAAATACTACTTTGTATTTTAGTTTTTTGGCAACTCTCCGAGATGGTAAATTGTGGTGCCTTGTACTGAAGGAGGGAGTTTCCACGCAGGAATTCTCCACATTAATGAAATCAATGTCCCTATCCCTTCCCTTAGAAAGGCTGGCTTCTTTGCCCTTAATTATCAGGCCATAAGACACCAGGATCATTGGCTTATGAACTAAAAAATAAAGGAGAAAACTTTTTAAAAGGAGAAGAAACAGAAATGAGAAAATAGAAAGGGGAGATCATGGAGAGATGAAGAGGAAAGAGGTACACCTGGAGGTAAAAGGGTCAAGACTAGAGTTCTGGAGCATCTTTAGATCTGAAAAGATGGAGGTCATTTGCTTCCTCCTTCAACCCTGTTGTTCTTTCTTAGGGTGAGTATAGGATGGCCCTTAAGGAACCCTGGAAAATTCACTCTGCTCTTCTTAAGCACAGGATGGAAGTCCAGAGCAGAAGAGAGAAAACTGCATATAAAAAAGTACCATAAACACCTAGCAGTGTGTGCGTGTCTCTCTCTCTTTAGGATGGGCAAGAAGGCCAGGATCTTGGACTAGAGGGGTTGGGTGGGTTGGGACTGGAAGATTGATATTTAATCATCCATGGAAAGATTCAGAAGGAGTCAGTCAGCTTATGGAGAGCTTTGAATGCCAAGAAACATTTTATTTGGTTCTAGAGGTAGTCACTATAGTTTATTTACTGAGGAAGGGGTAATGTGGTCTATGTTTCTCAGAAATCAATATGGCGGCCAAGGAGAGAATGGATAGGAGGTGGAAGCGGAGGGCCTGCTCCAAGGTTGCGAGATGGAATGTGGAGGGGAAGTGAGAGCCCATGCTTGATCCTGGAGACAATTAGGAGTCACTGAAATCCATTAGTAGGAGGGCAACATGATTTTGTTAAAGTCCTTGGTCACCTATGTGGTGGAGGAGGAAGAACTTCAGAGCTGTTAGGAACTCACCCTGAATTTATACTGTGTGCTTCTCTTCAGATTCTTCACAGTGCAGGTAGCATCCTCTCCAGTGTATCTTGAGTGGAAAAGGCTATCCTGAAGGGACAGAACCAGAAGGAACCATCAGGACCGTAATAGCTGCCCATGAAATCCTCTGCTTTTAAAAACCTGGCTGGCTTCTTGGAGCTGATGATTCCAGGCCTCATCTGAGTCTGAGCTCTTGCAACATGGCTCAGAACTGCAAGAAACAGTCGTTCTGGAAGGCCCCCATACACAGCTGGGTGGTTTTCAGTCAATGGACCATGTCTTTGTGGCCTGGTCAACTCTCTTGTAAAGGTGGGGCACCAAGCCAGGGTTCATGGGCCTGATACTAGGAAGACCATTCTCCACTCTTTTCTTCTTAGAGTGCCAATTTTCCCTGGGAGAGGCGGGAAGGGGAGTCCATTACTTAGCCACAGAGGACCCTTCTGGGCTCACCCTGGAGTAGTGGTGGGAGCTATGAGGAATGAAGAGCTCACTTGCTGTTGGAGACCATGTGGATCAAGGAAAACTCTGTTTTTGGACCTCAAAGACCTGAGTTCAAGTCCTGTCCCAGCTACTTAGCCCACAGAAACTTGAGAAAAGTCACTTTTCAGGCTTATTATAGTGCTGATGCCTTTCAAGTATGAATGAGTTTGACCAGATGGCCACTGAAGTCCCTTCAAATTTGTATCACCCTCATTATCCTCATCTATAAAAACGAGGGGGGTGAAACAGATGACCTGGGAGGTCCTTTCCAGTCGTGTAAACCTATTAATTAGCCTAACATCCTAAGAAGAGTTTCAATAGGAGTAAATAAAGATGAATGTATTTGGGTCATGGCCATGGGCCAAGCATTTGGTATGAAGTAAAAGACCAGAAAATAACAACTCGAAATGAACAATGATTTTTTCAGAGAATCCACCGGCTTTAAGCTTATTTAGATTCATTAAGCAATACATAATCTTCCAAAAAAAGAGAGAAAGAAAGACATAGTCTTCCAAGGAGAAGTGAAAATACAACTCTCCTCCTTTATAGAAGAAACGATGGGGGACTATGGGTTTGTTGATGAGATTCTCTCTCTCTCCCTCGTCTCTTCCTCTCTGTCTCTCTCTCTCTTTCTTTTCCTCTCTGTCTTTCTCTCACTCTCATTCTCTCCCCTGTCTCTCTCTCATTCTTTTTTTCTCTCTCTCACTGTCTCTCTTTCTCTCCCTCTCTGTCTTTCTCTTCCTCTCTCATTCTCTTTTTCTCTCATTCTGTCTCTGTCTCTCTCTCATTCTCTCCCTCTCTGTCTTTCTCTCTCACTCTCTTTTTCTCTCTCTCCCCCTCTCTTTCTTTTCCTCTGTCTTTCTCTCTCATTCTGTCTCTCTCTCTCTCTCTCATTCTCTCTCCCCCTCTGTCTCTCTCATTCTATCTCTCTGTCTCTCTCATTCTTTCCCTGTCTTTCTCACTCTCTTATTCTCTCTCTCTCTCATTCTCTCTCCCCCTCTGTCTCTCTCTCTCATTCTATCTCTCTCTGTCTCTCTCATTCTCTCCCTCTGTCTTTCTCACTCTCTTATTCTCTCTCTCTCTCATTCTCTTTCCCCCTCTGTCTCTCTCTCTCATTCTATCTCTCTCTGTCTCTCTCATTCTCTCCCTCTGTCTTTCTCACTCTCTTATTCTCTCTCTCTCATTCTGTCTCTCTCTCCCTCACTCTCTTTTTCTCTCTCTCACTCTCTTCTCTTTATCTCCCTCTCTTTCTCTCTCTGTCTCTTTCTCTCTGTCTCTGTCTCTGTCTCTGTCTCTCTCTCTCTCTCTGTGTCTCTCCCTCTCTGTCTCTGTCTCTGTCTCTCTCATTATAAGGGATGGATCATTTGGGAGGGATATGATCATAAATAAAGGTGAAGTAAAAATGAAAAGTATCACTAAAAAATTAATTTTTGTGAAGAGTCTGGTATATAAACTGCCCTTGATGGGATGCTCCATTAGCCCACGTAGGTAACTGTGAGTGAGGACTGTGAGAACACAGGGCCCTCTTCTGGCGAAACTCTAGAGAAGATGCTTTCTAAGGCCGCCTGGAGATTGGGGAATCCCTGCCTAGGTGCCCCATGGAGCGAGGCACTGGATCTGTAAGCCGGGTTTCAAATCTTGTCTCAGAACCTCGTTGTGTGCATCTGGCCACATCCCTTCTTTGGGGCCTCGGTTTCCTATTGTCTAAGACGAGGGGATTGGATGGGACCAGGCAGATAAGGATGGGCTGGAGCCCTGGAGAGTGATGGAGGTGCCAGGACTTACGTGGTCTTCCTCCTGGATTTCCAAGGTGTAGGTGATCACCTCCTCGGCCGTGCAGCCTTCCGGCTTATTCCACTGCAGTGTGATCCACGTGACCCCAGCTCGCACGAGTCTCGGGGCGCAGGGCGTCTGAGGGATGTTCCCCGAGGTGTAGTACACCATCTCTTGGCTGTAGCCACTGCAGAGAAAGGATACCCATGAGCCAGAGGTCTGTAAGTCAGTCAGTGCTCTGGGTGAGGGTGTGCAGCTCCCTTGAAGCCGGATTACAGAGGGGAACTTTCCTCCGGGGAGGAAGCCAGAAAGGAAGGGTTAAAAAAAATGACACCCGCCAGGATGTGTCTTGAAGGCTAGTGCAATGCAATGCCATCCACTTCTGGTACATCTATGTGCATCGCATAGCAGCCAGCCAATAAACATTTATTAGGCACCTACTATATGCCAGGTACTCTGCTAAGTGCTGGGAATAGAAGAAGAGGCAAAAGTCACCCCAGTCCTTCAGGAGCTCCCCTGACTGAAGAAGCAGCCACGAATGCCCGAGGGCAAGGAAGAAGGCATTGATGGCATTGACAACAACTAAAACAGCAAAAAGGACTGTGGGGCAAATGCAGAGTGAGCTCCTTTAGGACGACGCTTCTCTGCAGCCTCCTGGACCACAGAGCCTTTCTCTTTTGGCTTAGAGCCATCCTCAAGTCTCCTACAAGGTGGATCCTGGGCTTGCTGGATGGCTGGCTTTAGCAGTCCAGTCTTTCTCCACCTACACCTAACTGAAAAAGGAAAATCCATGAAAATCTTGTCCAAGTGATGAAAGGAGGCAGAAGCAAATCACTTAAAAAAAATAAAATAAAATAAAAGAGCTGGGATTACTTTCAAATCTCAGACCGTTAACTATTGTTTTTCTTGGTTCACAGAGGTCCCTAGTGGCGTTTTCACAGAACAGATGTATTCTGGTAACCCTGGGAAGAACCCACAGAGCAGCGTTTAACACCTCATAAGAGGTCCACTCCTCCCATTCTCCACCTCAATATTCCTAACTTAGTTTTTCATAAAGAGAATAATAATTTGGGAGAGTACAAAGAGTGCCAGATATGGCATTCGACACCCTGGGTTCAAATCCCAGCTCTGCCATAGTCTACCGTGTGGATTTTGGGTAAATCAGTTAAACCTCTCTGATTCTCAGTTCTTTCAACTGTAAAATGGGGACCAAAGTCCCCTGTAGTCCTTGATCTGTGAGGTATTTGAGCACACGCTTGAAGGTCACAAGGAAAGTTGGGAGGCTGAGGTGGGAAGCAATGTTACCTGGTGCCGATGTCATTTCGAGCTGCCAGCCTGAATGTGTATCCCATTGCTGGACAAAGCTTGGTCAACTTGCAATGTTTCTGGCTCCCAAAATAACATTCTCTGAAGCCACTGTTCCTTTTTCCCTAGAAGGGAGGAAAACCCAAAGAGTATATCAATGCTAGTTTCATAACAATCTGTTTCCTTTCTTAGTTTTTCATGAAGAATGGTGGTGCTGGGGAAAAAAAAAAGCAAGTCATGTGCCATAAAAGGTCCTTGATAACGAAATCTTTTTTTTTTTCCCTACAACAGCAGCTCTGAAAATGAGATCTTTTCTCTGCCCCAACATTCCCTATCTAAAGCATGGACATCACCATCATCACAATCACCATCAACACTATCACTATCATCATTACCATCACCACCATCAATATCATCATCACCACCACCAACATCATCATCACCATCATCAACGTCATCAATATCATCATCACCATCATAACCACCTCTACCATCGTCACCACCATCAATGTCATCAATATCATCACCACCACCACCACCTTCATCACCACCATCATCATCACCACTACCATCATTACCATCGCCACCACCACCACCATCATCATCACCATCATCACCACCACTACCATCTTCACCACCATCAATGTCATCAATATCATCACCACTACCATCATTACCATCATCATCCCTATCAACGTCATCAATATCATCACCACCACCACCATTGTCACCACCATCAATGTCATCAATATCATCACCACCACCACCACCTTCATCACCACCACTATCATCATCACCATCACCACCAACATCAACATCATCAATATTTCTACAGAACTTTAGAAGTTTGCAAATCACTCTTACATAATCATCTCATTTGATCCTCTAATAACTTCCTAATGGTAGGTGATATTTCCATTTTACAGATGTGGCTAAGAGGAGTTAAGTGATTTACATAGAATCATACAAGTGTTTGAGGCAAGATCTGAAATTAGATCCTTTTGACTCCATGTCTAGCACTACATCTACTGTGCCATCTAGGGTTATCTTCTTAGGTCTCATTTTCCTCACTTGTCAAACTGAAGGTTATTCTTTAGTTCATAATAAAACAAAAAGAAAAAAATTAACTGAAAGGGTTGTACCAAATCCATTTGTATACCAAGCACTCCCATTTGATATCAACAACAAACCTGTTAATTAGGTTCCTCTGAAGCTCTGAGCTTAGCTGGCTTCAAGTTCACATGCCAAGTTATAGGACACCGTAGCAACCACTTCCTCCCATAATCCACATTATTTTATCTATGTTTTACAGAATAGGAAAACCACAAGAGGCTACTTAGAGGAAATCCACTTTGGGACTTCAAACCTTAGCCCTAAAGTTGACTTGGCTGCCTCCCAACATCTTCAACATTCCTTTCGATAAATAAAAAGGAATCCCAAGCATCTAGGCCGGTCCAGCGGGCCACAGCCATGAGGCAGCCTCTCTTGCAAACAACACATCTGAGGTTCTCAAAAAGGCCCAAGAGGAACTGTAATTCTCTGAATGTTTGTCTTAGCCCATGTCTGACTTCCAAGTCCCATCCTGGGATATTCAAATCTCATTCAAACCTGAAACAAACAGAATCCATCCGTGCTTGGAGACTCGGGTCCCCAGAGTGAGCAGATTAAAAAAAACAAACAAACCTCAGGGGATGAAGAGTCAAGTTCAATCTGGAGGGAAAAAACCGACAACAAAGAAAGCCCAAGAATCCTCAGCTCCGACTCTTGGGAGACCCATTTTTCCATTCATTTCTGGGTTCACCCAACAGCATGCAAGCTCACCAAGGGCAGGAGATTGTCATTTTTACCTTTGTATTGTGACTAGCAGAGTGAGTGGTGAATGAATGCCTATTGATTAACCTTTCTGGCAAAACCTCTTACCCCCTTCCCTTGGCTTCTCTTAGTATTCTCCCACAAACTTTGAAATTCAGGCATATGTTGCACGTATTTGATATTTATTTCTTTGAACAAGCAGTAAAACCCTCTATTTCTACCCCCAAGTTTCCACACTGCAATCTCCTTAAGGGTCGGGAAGTACTTAATTTTTTGTCTCTGAAGGACCCCACATTTAACAGAGTGCCTAAAAAAGTGCTTCATTTGGTGTGACATTCTATAAGTTCCACCATTTTGATGGCTCCACAGCAAGGCAGAACAAACAGGCTGGATGGAATAGGGAAGGCAGGGCTCAGATCCAGTCTTAGACACTGACTGGGCCAGTCTCTGATCCTCCTATAAAATGGGATAAATCCGATCGAGTGAGGGTTTTATGAGCCACTGTCTGAAAGGTGCTAAAAGAAGCTGCTACAGGATTTGTTTCTGCATCGTTCAGTATCAGCTGATCAACAAAGATTCATGGAGGATTTACTACATATCAGGCACTGAACTCAGCACTGGGGAATGGACACAAGGACGAGGAAACAGCTTTCAAAACTCTTGTCTGAGACGAGTCAGTCTGTCCTGAGACGTTCTCTGAAAGCCTGCTCGGTGCCGACTTGGAGAATGTTAAGCTAATACAACCATTTTATTCACAGAAAAAGGTTTAAACAGGGCAGATTTGCATCATTGCACCCAGCATCTGATTGTACTGTCCAAGAAGGCTGACACGTTCCACATTCATTTTAGACCGCCTCAGATCACTCCTTCCCTTCTCCAAGGTAGTCATGCTACAGAGCCAAAAGTTTGTGCCTGGCGGGGACAAAGGCGCTCGGCGCTTCTAAAGCCTGCCCAGGCTCCCCCTCGATGCCTCAATGGCCCATCCCTCTCTTCTTTCTAAGGCCCCATTGCCTCTTCCTGAAGCAAAGAACTGTGGCCAGCAAAGAAAGGCTGGGATGTCCCTTTCTAAGATGACCACCATGAAGAGGTGGAACCCTGTAGGTGAATGGAGAGGGAATGTGGTTCTGGGCAAAAAAGAAGCCTGGCAACAATAAAAATGATAACCATTGGAATAGAATCATAAACACAACTGCTGGCCCCAGGCACATGACACAGAAAAACAAATCCAAGAACATCTTCAATAGCAGTCGCCATATTGAATTCATAACCTCCAAAGGACACAGAATGAAAAACATTCAAAACTAAGAGATGTAGAGGAGAAAGGAAAAAAAATTCCACATGGGAATAAGAGAAGAAACATACATACATCCTTCTCCCCACTAATGGACGTGTCCCAAGGATGCCTACAATGGTCTGAGAAAAGATAAGCTGACATTTGGATACTTTTATTCAATCGCCAGAAGTGGACATTTTATCCACTGGTACAAGACAGTCTGATAGAAACTAGACCTAGGATTTCATTGGCCCAGACAACTCCCATGTGAAGAATTCCTTCTGTCCATGCAGGCTGGCACTCTAGACTTTTTTTTCCTTTTCTTTTCAAGTATATAACTTTATCATGTAATTGTCTTTTTTTTTAATCTGGAAATTTTTATTTAATTAATTAATTTGGGATATTTTTCTATGGTTACAAGATTCATGTTCTTTCCCTCCCTTCCTGTAGACAACATGCAATTCCACTGGGTAAAACTCTAGTCTTAAGAGGGTTGCCTACAATATTGTGAGGTCAAGTGATTTCCATAGGATCCTAAAACCCAGATAGATCAAAGGTAGGTTTTCAATTCCACTTGTCCTGGTACAATGGCCAGCTCTCTCTATACAACACTATTCTGCTTCCCAGAACAACAGATATACAAGAAAAATATCGGAATAGACTCAGAACCATTTCTATCTGAATTTAAATAAAAGAAATGAGAATCAATAATAATCAATAATAAGTATTATATGTGAGACACACACATACACTCCTTCACTGCCTACCATCTCCCGCAATCAGTCTTCCCTTCCATCAGCCCACTGCCTCCTTCCCTATATACATTCCTTCTCAAAGAGCTTACATTTTATCTGGAAGGATGACAAAACAATGATAAAACCAACCATATTATCTCGGTAGGCAGTGGAGCATTATGGCTAGAAAGTTGGCCTCATAGCCAGAAGTCTTGGATTCAACATTGTAACATACTACTGGTGTGGCCCTGGACCAGTCACAGTCTCTCAATGCCCCCAACAACCCTCTAAGGTGGAGGAGAATAAGTATTTATCTGTTTAAGTACAAGAACTCCTATCACTTTTCTACTAGCAGCAATGCAGTGATCCAGAACAATTCTGAGGGACTTATGAGGAAGACCACTATCCATATCCAGAGGAAGAACTGTGGGAGCAGAAACAGAGAAGAAAAACAACTGCTTGGTCACATGGGTCGATGGGGATATGACTGGGGATGTAGACTCTAAATGATCACTCTATTGCAAATATCAATTAATCAATGACACATATAAGACCCAGTAGAATTGTGTGTTGGCTATGGGAGAGGGATGGGAGAAGAAGAGAGAAAGAACATGAATCATGTAACCATGGAAAAATTTTCTTAATTAATCAATTAAAAAAATAAAAAATAAAAAGAACTCCCATCAAGAGATCTCAAACCAGTGAAAATTACAATGCAATTGTCAACTTTGCTAGAGGCAGTCATCAAATACTGAGTGATCTACATGGACAAAATCACAAGTTTGGCTCAAAATGATCACTGTAGACAAGCAATTCTCAACTTTTGCATGATAATTTCTAGAGCACTTTCAGGTTTTTTAAAATAATGTCTCATTGTATGAGGTAGATGGTCCATGTTTTATTAGACCCATTTTATAGAGGAAGAACCAATCATATGTCAACAAAAGACAGAGCAGGGATTTGATCCCAGGTCTCTGGGAAGAGAAGACTGAGGGGAAAACACAGAAATTGCCTTCTAGTAAACGTTTTAAGGGCTTTCACGTGGAAGAGACTTGTTCTGGTTGGCCCTAAGGCATGAACAGACTTGGAAAGGGTAGCCGAGTCAAGTCAACAAGTCTTAATAAGTGATTACTATGGGCCAGATTCTGTGCTCAGTGCTGGGGTTACAAAGAAACGGGGGAAAAACACCCTCAATCCTTGTCCCTGCTCTTCAGATGTCCATAGTAGGATGGGATTGGAGGAAGGGACAGCATGCAAACGACTCTGTATAAAGAAGATATTGCTGTTTTTAAGTGGGATCTAAGGGACTCTGGAGAAGCCAGGAGATAAGAGACAAGATGGTAGACACAGGATGAACTTCAGGAAGATTGTTCTGACAGGTAAGTCAGTGAAGATGGGAAGAGGTCTCTGAAGGCTGACAGCTTCCAAGGAAAGATCTCTGGATGGAAGGACCCAAGAAAGGAACTCTAGGATGGTGAAAACTAAGAGTTCTAGACATCTTTTAAGGTCCTTTTCCCCAAGCTGGAGCTTCTGGGAGTCTAATGCAGCAGGTTTTCTGCTCCAGTAGATATCTGAAGGACATCCTACATCAGTTTCCAGAAGTCATTCAATATTGCTAAATTTTTATTTTCTATTCTAACACCTGGTCTATTCACAAGACAAACACATCATCTCTGACTCATTTAGGCAAATGATACCAAATCATTCATGCTGGCAAACTACTTAAAAGAAACCGTTTCTCAGGATGTACCTGGCCCAGAGACTGTCAACAGAATTAGTAAGATCCAGCCAGGCAGTTTCTCAAAGTACCGTAGAGATTTCTCCAGGAAGGGCTGGTCGGACAAATTTGAAGAGGAAGAAGAATGTTCTCTAGGGAAAATTCACTGGTGCCACTGGCTATTTTTTCAAGTAATAGTAAAGAAAACAGATAGATTAAAAGCATGAAGCTAAAGAAAGCTGGCTCTGAGGAGGAGAAAAAGGGCAATTTACAAAAAATATGAAATGCACCCAGATGAAACCTAATCCGCTATCAAAAGAGTCCTTTGTTGAAAACAACTAATAACCCTCATCTTCGGAGCTCAGAGGCAGCTTCTGGCAGACAGATCAGACTTGGGAGATAGTCACCTGGTTACCTGTTAGAGACCTGATACGGGTGGTGACAGTTATGCCTTCCATCTAACCCTTTCTTCCCAGGGGACGGATGCTCTGCCCTTTTCTTATTTCATTTCCTAAAATGCAACTGCAGAGTACACGATAAGCTCCAACAATACTTAAGGACACCTAACTTCCATGCTTTTCTCCTACGAACACCATCTTTTGATTCGTTTCCATCTCAATCTATCTGATCTTTAAAAAATAAAAATCAGGTGCTAAATAAAGTAAGAATCATGAAACCCTCTCTCTCCTTCAACTCTGCTAAATCCCCCCAAATTACTTGAGGTGGGAAGAAACTGGATCCTTCTTGAAGAGATGTAACCACCGAGGTAGAAAGATTTATTGGCAGGAGAACTGTATGTGTCATCGTTTTCATTTCATTCTCACTAACAGAGTGGGCAAAGCCGTATCTTGCATCTGTTCAATGTGGATAAGGGTAGCTGGGTGATATAACTTTGGTTTGTCTCCCACCCTGTCACCCCTCCCTATGCACCCTCCATGGCCAGCTGAGGGATATTCACCTTGAATTATTCAGGGATCTTAGCATCCACTCATCTAATTAATAGCTGCATAATGGAGAATACTGATTTTGAACCTGGGTCCCTGAAAGGGTAAAACAAATGGACAGGCTGAGAAAGGATCCAGGATCGTGACCAACAAAGAGATGCTCGAATTCTGTCATTTCTGATGACACTGACATGGCTGCTCTCTCCATCAATGGAGGTCACAAATGTGCCATGTCTCAGCAGTGGCCTTCTCTTTGTTTGTGGCACTGTCTCTCCCCTGGCACATAGTCAAGATTTCAAAAATGCTTTGTGGGTGACTCTTCTACTCAGAATATGGAAATTTGACTATTTAAAAAAATTTTAAGTCTAAAATTTAAAATGTTTAAAAAAGAAAATAAAATGAATTTTCACACATTTCATTTGACTAAATACAAGATGTATTAAGTGCTTTGCAAATACATGGTGCCAAGGATACAAGTAGACAGTCCTTGCTCTCAAGACACTTACTTTCTACTGGACTGATACAATATGTAAAGAGAGAGAGAGATATGTGATCATTTCAGTAGGGAAGAAGACTCAAAGAACTACACAGATGAAGAGACTTCCTGGAGGAGGTGGAATGAAGAGGACCTTGGATGGAGCTGAGTATTTAAGAGGTGGAGGTGAGGAGAAAGGGCATAATATGCATAGCCGTGAATGTGGGAGATGGCCCCTTGAGTTGAGGCCACTCATGAAAATAATCGCTTTATTAATTTTAAATGTAGTGGAAGGTTTCCTTGGCACGTGTACAAGACGGGTGAAACCATCACAAGTGGGTTGCTTTCTGCATATGGGCCTTAATGAACAAACATCCAATCCTCACTCATGAAATAGATACAAAACACTCATTAATCATTATGACCTTCCCTCCCTCTTTGCATTTTGACTGTCAGGAGTGATTCCACAGATTGCACGGTCCTCTGTTGATCTGGCTGGCATTTCCCATTACATTGGCAATAATAAGCTGAGAACGGTTGGTGTTTCCAATACTGTTGGCACTAATGAATAAGGCTGGCTGGTATTTGCAATCATTCTTACATTAATGGATTATAAGTGACTATTTTCTGATTTTTAACTGCATTAGTCCCAGCACACAAAAAAACCCAAAACATGAGAACAGGCCACTCTAGTCCTGATGGAGGACGTGAGACACCTCTGTATTTTGTTGGGATGTCATCAATGTTACCATCATCATAACTTGGCATTGCACAAGCATGTTAAGGTGGCTGAGATGTACCCAGAGAGTAACAAACTGGAGAAATGTGGGTGTGAATCAGCTGCAAGTCATTGCAAACAATGGAAGAGGAGAAATTCTGTGAAGGATGTTATCAGAGAAATGCTTAGCAGCATGTAGAAGATAAGCAAAAAAACATATAGGCTGGTCTAAGAGCAGGAGTGAGGAATAGCTGATATGCTCTTCTGGGGGCCCCTACCATCCCCTCAATGGCAAAAGCTTGAGAAAGGCCATCACAATATGAGTGACAGACCCCTCTCTTTCCTTCTTCCCCAATCAGTGGAGGATTGAAGGGAAGGTGAAGACAAGAGTCACACAGGATAGACAGGAATGAATGCATGGTGGCCTTCACCATTGGATTCCCCAATCAGTGGTGGATAGAAGGGAAGGTGTAGATAAGAGTCACACAGGATAGACAGGAATGGATGCATGGTGGCCTTCACCATTGGATTCCCCAATCAGTGGTGGATAGAAGGGAAGGTGTAGACAAGAGGCACATAGGATAGACAGGAATGGGTGCATGGTGGCCTTCATCGTTGGATTCCCCAATCAGTGATGGATTGAAGGGAAGGTGTAGACAAGAGTCGCACAGGATAGACAGGAATGGGTGCATGGTGGCCTTCACCATTGGATTCCCCAATCAGTGGTGGAGAGAAGGAAAGGTGTAGATAAGAGACATACAGGATAGACAGGAATAAATGCATGGTGGCCTTCATCATTAGTTCCCCCAATCAATGATGGATAGAAGGGAAGGTGTAGATAAGAGTCACACAGGATAGACAGGAATGGGTGCTTGGTGGCCTTCACCATTGGTTTCCCCAATCAGTGATGGATAGAAGGGAAGGTGTGGACAAGAGTCACACAGGATAGACAGGAATGGATGCATGGTGGCCTTCATCATTGGAGGACAGAGCAGTATTAGAGCAGAGACACCTCAAAGACACCACATATGCTACCTTGTTTTATCTTCACTATGTAGAGATAGTAATACCCCCATTTTATAGCCAAGAAGACAGAGGGCCAGGGAGCCCAAGGAATTAAGTCCATAGTCACCATGGGAAGAGTTTGGATTTGAACCTGGATCTCTCTTCTAACACCCTTTCCTCTTCCAGATATTGTACTAGTCTGAGGCTTGTCAGGATCTTCCCAGTCTCTTTCAGGTTCTGATATAATTATGTATTATGTTATCATGAATAATATTAAAACAACTTGTATTTATATTGTACTTAAAAAAAAAAAACACTCCTACGCTCTGTCTCAGAATCAATACTAAGTATGGGTTCCAAGGCAGAAGAGGAATGAAGGCTCGGCAACTGGGGTTAAGTGACTCGCCCAGGGTCACACAGCAAGGAAGTGTCTGAAGGCATATTTGAACCTAGGACCTCCTGTCTCTAGGCTTGCCTCTCTACCCAGTTGGCTGCCCCTTTATATGTTAAGGTCTACAGAGTACTTAATATCCTATCATAAGACCCACACAACTCTGAGGTAGATTTTAGTATCCCCATTTTATGGATAAACAAACAGAGACTCTGAAATGCCTTATTCAGGGTCACAAAAGTAGGACACATCTGAGGCAGGCTTTTCTCAGACATTGCTGCTTCCACCTTTAGCACTCTACCCACTACAGGCTGGTGGACTCTCTTATATGCCCAGGGATACACAGGGTCTTTGAGCTAAGGGAGCCCCTCTGGCTATCTCCTGGCCTGGGCTGCCTTCAGACCCGCAAACAGACTCACTGAGGATCTGTAGATGGCTTGGTGTGTCGGCAACAGCCCCGATCAGCTCGTCTGTCAGAAGCAGCCACGTTAATTGAAATAAAAAATAAGGCTGTGGCCGCCAGCTGAACAGGAGCCAGAGCCAAGAGATTGAGTCTGTGAGTGGTCTATATTTAGAAGCTGTTCCAGCACGAGCAGACCCCAGGCAACATCAAAGACACATGTTGGCTTCACAAGTCAAATGAGCATGTATTTCTTCGGGGAAAAAGGGGCACATGGCGGCCGTGGTGGGGGTGTTGGAGACATGTGACACTCTACAGTCTGGGTGGCTTCAGAAATTCTGCGGTGCCAAACCCACCCTCGCCCCAAAGTCTTTGTTTTTCTTCTGAGTTCCAGGGTGGTCAACAAGATGCGTGTGTAAATGGCAGGCAGGGGATGAGGTAAGGGGTTTGTATCTACAAACTAGAAAATGGTTTTGATTCAATGTTGTTTATTCTCAAGCTAGAGGAAAAAAGCAAGGAGCATTGGACAATTCCCAGCTCGAAAATTCTCTCCCAATACCTTCCATCAACAGCTTTCAGTTGAGTCAATTTTAGGTCAGAAAACACACATCATATTTACCTATCTATAATTCCATCCTCTAAATTCTATCTATCTATCTATCTATCTATCTATCTATCTATCTATCTATCTCTATATCTATCTATCTTCTCTCTCCCCATCTATCTATCCATCCATCCATATCTATCTATCTACCCATCTATCTCATCTATACAATTATCCATCTATCCATCCATCTATCTATCTCTATATCTATCTATCTATCTTCTCTCTCCCCATCTATCTATCCATCCATCCATATCTATCTATCTACCCATCTATCTCATCTATACAATTATCCATCCATCTATCTATCTATCTATCTATCTATCTATCTATCTATCTATCTATCTATCTATCTATCTATCTATCTATCCATCTATCTATCTATCTATCTATCTATCTATCTATCTATCTATCTATCTATCTATCTATCCATCTATCTATCTATCTATCTATCTATCTATCTATCTATCTATCTATCTATCTATCTAATCTCTCTACTCATCTATCCATCCAGCCATCCATCTACTTATCTATCATCCATATCTATCTATCTATCTATCTATCTATCTATCTATCTATCTATCTATCTATCTATCTATCTATCTATCTATCCATCCATCCATCCACCTATCTATCTATCTATCTATCTATCTATCTATCTATCTATCTATCTATCTATCTATCTATCTATCTAATCTCTCTACTCATCTATCCATCCAGCCATCCATCTACTTATCTATCATCCATATCTATCTATCTATCTATCTATCTATCTATCTATCTATCTATCTATCTATCTATCTATCTATCTATCTATCTATCTAATCTCTCTACTCATCTATCCATCCAGCCATCCATCTACTTATCTATCATCCATATCTATCTATCTATCTATCCATCTATCTATCTATCTATCAACTGAACATTCATCTGTCTCTCTACCTCTCTACCTTTGAAGGGCGAAATATATCCAGTAGGCCTTTCACACTTAAAAGCCTACGACTCTGGCCTCAGACACTACTTAGCTGTGTGACCCTGGGCAAGTCATTTGTCTATAATGTCAACTGCCTAGTTCTTATTGCTCTTAAAAGTGATACTTCTTCCTTCATTCCCTTCCAAACTATCAAAGATTGAAAAAAAGGTGTCATGTGCAAAGGAAGACTTCTATAAACGGATGCAAAGTGAAGCAAATAGAACCAGGGGGGAAAAAAATCAACATTCTCTAATAGTAACAATAATAAAAATCAAAATGGAATCCAAGATGGCAGCCTAATGACTAAGTTTGGTCCCAAAAGAAGTATGAAAATTGAGCCAACCACCTTCTTTCTTTGAAGTACAGGGGAACTAAAGACCTTAAAATTGTACAATGATGTTGGATTTGGTTATGATGGCAGAAGTGATTTTATTTATTTATTTTTTTATAAAAGAAGTCTTTTTAAAATTTCTTTGTGGCAAGGAATAGTTCTTTGGGTGGGCATAGGATGAACGGACATATTGATATCATAGGAAATGAGGGAGATGTAAAAATAAAAGGCATCAATAATTCAAAAAAATGTATGCCTTCAAAATATCATGAACTTTCTGTGGTTTGCTTCAGGATGAAAGACAACAGAGCCCAAGTGATGAGTACATGGTATGGTGTCAGCCCTTCACATCTCCCAAAATAGAAGTAAAATCTTCCAGACAAGTTTTAATAGAAATCAATCCTTGGGAGCAGGTAGACCTAAAGCTCTGCTGGGGCACAGATTCACATCTGGTTACGAGAGACAAATGTGTTTGTTTTGTTGAAAAGGGAAGTGTGTGTGTGGGGAGAGAAAGACATGAAGCAACTTGTTTTCTATCTACTCAAGGTAACAGAATGTGTTTGAGGCCCAGAAAAAAGAATCTGTGCATCACATTAGACTGAGTCAGGCTCTTCTCTGTCTCTCAGATGAACTATTTTAAAATGAAAAACAAAACAAAACAAAACACCCAGCTATGGGTCTAGTGCAGTAGCTTAGCTGGGCCACAGGTGGCAAGGGGCAGCCACCCGAAGCATTTGAGCCCTCCAGTCATGGGGAACAGATGAGGACGGAGCCTCCATCCAGCGTGCTTCTCGGGGCAGACTCCTGAAATGGGGAGGTGGGGGTCTCCAATAGCGCGGCAGTGAGTACCCCTTGTCACTGGCTCCTGGGCACCCACAAACCCTCTTGGAGGCCAGTTGTTCTCGGTCCAGTTATGAAAGTTGGGACAATCTGATGGGAGTCCTAGGACGTGATTCATTCATCTTTCTCGAGATGGAGATGGAGACAACCTCCAGGCCAGAATCCCAAATCGGAAAGGACCTCAGAGGTCAACTTGTCCAACTGGTACCTGACCAAGAATCTCCTTCAGAACCTGCCAGACAAACGGTCATCTCGCCTTTTCCTTAGACCCCCAGGACCCACAGAAGCAGTGGGATGCCTCTGCTCCTCAGGAAGTTTTTCTTGATATCAAATCTAAATTTTCTTCTTGGCCTCTTCCATCTGTTACTTTTAGGTTTGCCTTAAGGGGCTAAACATGCCAAGTCTAGCTGTTCTTCCTTGGGACGGCCTCTCGAAGGCTTGGAGGCAATTATCTGGTCTGTTCTCACCTTCCTCCTTCTCCTCCGAGCTTCTTTTCTCCAATTCCTGGAGATAGTCTCAGTTTATGAGTTTTTTTACTCTGTTACTTGTAACAGAAAATTCAAGTAAAGGAAAGGTTTTAGGTGACTTAGGGGTCCAAAGTGGGGAAGGAAATACTGGATTCAGAGTTCAGAAAATTTGGGTTCCAATCGTGAGCAGCCACGGTAGCCTCAGAAACAAGGTGACAACAGCTTCTTCATCTATAAAATGAGGGGTCGTCAATGGGGTGCTCTCTGAGATCCCTCCGAACTTTAGATCCATCTAACTGTGTCAACTTTTGTTCTACTGGCATGGAATGAGAATGCCCCCTTTCCAATGTTTGCCCATTCTCTAGTCCAGCTGACTGTTCTTATTAGTCAACAGGAAACCAGATGCTACAAGTCCTTCTGGGTCTGATGGAGTCCCTTCAGGCTTTTCCTTGGGAAATTCATTAGCCACAGAGGAGACAAAGCATTTTCTCAGTATTTCTGTCATGTTCTATCTGGGGGTTTCATTAAAAGCAAGCCCAAATAGCTACACGGCACAAAGCCACCACCGTCTCCTGAGCCGCGGCAATCCTGCTGAACATTTGTTAATCACATCAGAAGCTCTTTCTCCTTATCTATCTCTACTTTTTTCTACCCAACTTCGACTCGCCTTCTCTGCCTTGACAGGTTCCAACTCAGACCATGAAGTCAAAAGGGATGAACTCATCCTAGATCAATCGGGCACCATGGAAAGGCTGCAGATGCCAAGCCCAGTGGGAAACAGTATCTTCTCCAATGAACGAAGCACTTCATCCACATTTTATTATATACTTTTATAATATATTATTATATGCAGGGAGGACTGCACTTCTGGCTATTTCGACAGCTCTAGAGGTTTGTTTTTCAGAATATCCCTCTGTGGGGAGTTTTGGGTTTTTCTTGGTTTTAGCTGCAGTGGCATTGGTTTGAGTGGGCAGGATCTGCAAGGGCTGAAGTAATGATGGGTGGAGCGGAGAGGTTGAGTGAACATCCAATGAAATGCTGCCCAGGCTGGAGAGGAGGACTTGGGGCCAGGCACAGACTCATGAGAAGACCTGTAAGTCCATGACAAGATCTGTTGGGGCCACTCACTCTGGCCTGCTCACAAGTCCTTAGGAGAGAAGATGATAGCTGTTCATACCACTGGCGTGGGCCAAGAACCCATGACAAGCCTGCCCAATGGGTAGCATCTCTCTTGCCATCACCTTGTAGAGTGCTCCAGCCTGTACCATGGCCTGGCCGCCATGATGGACTCCAGAACACAGCCCTATCTGACCTGCGGCTCATCTCTTTTCTATGTGTGGTCCACCCCAGTGAGAACAGAAGATCCTTTTTCTCCCCAATTGTATTGGCAGCCTAAGCAAGAGTTCTTGGCACATAGTAGGTGCTCAATAAATATTCATCTACTGTGTGCTAAAGCTCCTGCTCTGATTTCTTGGACCAAGGGGAAATTAGTATAAAAAGATGAGCCACATAAGAATCAATAAAAAAATACATACAAAGTCCATTAGAAGTATTCAAAGGGAGTTAGTAGTTAGAGGAGCCATGAGATGAGTTTTGGGGGGAGTTAGGAGTCCCAACTGGACAGTATTCTGGCCCTGAGGGGACAGGCAGAAGTGAGAAAGCGAATGGTGTGGGCAGGGAAAAGCCAAGAGGTTGGAAGGCTTTTCACTGCGACTATGACATACCCAAGGCCCAAAGATCCTCCCTACTAGATGAGACCTGGTCCTGATGGTGAACTAAGAGCAACGGGAGCAGGCAGATATAAGGTCTAGTCCAAGGAGAAGTGGTGGTGAGCCTCCAAAGCCTTCCCTGCCTGTTCTCACAGACTATCACTCATTAGCATCAGGAGGGAGGCGGAAATGTAAACAGGAGGGTTTGCGACCAGAAGGAAATTAAAATATGAGGATGACTCATGCAGCTAGTCAAGGTGGAAGCTGCCCTGAAAATGATATCCTGCCTTTAACGATACTGCTCTTCACCCCAAGGTAGTATAGGAAAAATAACTTCTGGCTCAGAGTACCAAAGAATGGGAGACAGAATTCCGACAGGCCCCAGAGCCATGGTAGGGGAGCCCCAGGAACAAGAACACTAGCTACTAAAGGCACGTGGCGAGGACTGGGTCAAGCGGTATGTTCCCTGGAAAAAGCCAATTCAAAAGCTGCAGAGCAGGCCCATGATGCCTAAGAGTGACATTCTGGGGACTCTCTAGAATCTCACTTGTGTTGGTTGTGTCCCAGTACTTAGAATTTAGATGGCCATTCACTGAGTTTCCTAATGGGAAAGGAGACCTGCCATGCCTTAGCAACTCAGTAGGATGGAAATGCACTTAGCCACCTGGTTGCTAACCCTAAATAAATTATGGCAATATTCTTGGCCAACAGGGCCAGTACAAGTTGAATTAAAAAAAAAAAATAAAAGCACTCTGCAAAGTTTCAAGTGCTAAAAAAATGCAAACTATGTATGTGATAAAAGCTGATAGCATTTATGGAGGGGCAGCTAGGTGGAATGAGAGCCAGGTCCAGAGACAAGAGGCCTTGGGTTCAAATTTGATTCCAGACACTTCTAGCTATGTGACCTGGGCAAATCACTCAAAACTCCTTACCACTCTTTTGTCTTAGAATCAATATCTACTATTGATTCTAAGAAGGAGGATAAAGGTTTTTTTAAAAAGTGCTTTCAACGTCATCTCATTTGAGCCTCACAACATAAACAAGGTAACTTTGGGAAGGAAGGAGCAGCAGATTCCTTTCAGGTGATACACGATTCCTAAGAAGGAGATGGAATGAGCACTTTTTGGTTCAGACTTGACATTTTATTGATACAGGAAACGGACCAGTGTTCATTTCTCAACTATGGACTAAATGGCATTGAAGATCCCATCCTGCTCTATATCTATGGCCAATAATGAAGAAGGGAGGGAGGGAAAGAAAAAAATAGAAAGAAAATAAGAAGGAAAAAAGGAAATAAGGAAGGAAAGAAAAAATAAAGGGAGGGAAAAGTAAAGAAGGAAGTCAGAGCAATGATCCAAAGATGGAACTAAGCATGGGACCCCAGGCTGTCTCTGCTGGGGTCTTTGTGACCAGAAGTGGTCATTAGGCATTATTTATACTTTTCTACTGAGACCTACAATCCGATCATTTCTTTCCATCATCCTGCCAAGCCACTACTATTATGGATAGAAAAAGAAGGCCAACAACTGAGTCACCATCGCCATTTCCTGTAACACCTGGGTTTTCCTTGAAGGTCTCCCATCCAATTCCTCTACCGGTTACCACAACTTCAATTAACTCATGAAATCACAGTCCAAGGTCAAATGGCCACAGGAAATGAGAGAGAGAGAGAGAGAGAGAGAGACAGACAGACAGACAGACAGACAGACAGAGACAGAGAGAAAGAGACAGACAGACAGAGAGAGAAAGAGAGACAGACTGATGCCTGGTGTGCACACAGAGATGAATGCTTCATGTGAGAGGATCTAGTGGCAAAAATGAGCCGATCAGAAAAGTCAAATTTCAGAAGAAAAAACTTCAAGCTGGAGTGAGAAATGGATGCATTTGAAAGCTCACCTTCACTAAGATTGTACTCATCCTTTGGGGAATGGGGAATGGGAAGATGCCCAGTCCAGCAGAGCTCATTCTCAGCTCTCTCTGACTCCTATAACATTTTCTCAGTAGGGACTGTCTGGGTGGTTTCATTTTTCATTCAGACCACCTTAAATAAAATAATGCCTTATTTGTAAGGCATCCTGGTCAAGCCCGACCTTTTAACAGGCTGTACACCCTGAGCTCATTGCTGAGTTCTTAAGAACAAGAGATCATTGTCTTTTGGTTTCTTGGAACCTGGTCTGTTCAGATGTAAACCAGATGGGGAAATGAGCTTCTGCTGAAAGTGGTGAAGGATCTTCTCCCACACATCAAATTTTATCTCACAAATGCCACTGGATCATTTTACAGTCAGTTCAACAACAACAACAACAACAACAACAACAACAACAACAAAGCCCTTTGGTTTTCCACATCTGACAAGATTTTAAATGAATTCATTTTTTTCTGGCCCAAATCTGTAATCTTCTCAATCTCTACAGATATTAGTTATCTTGCATTTGGAATGGACCTTCTTCCTAGTCCCACTATTTCCTGTGCCAAAAATCTCCAGGCTGTTTGTAAAAATCACTGATACTGAGATCACCAGGGGGAAATAGAAGAGAGTAACAAAAATTGACCAAATAGAACCAAATCCCAGGCTGCTAAAATGAATGGCACAAGTTAGAAATATCGGCCTTTTGAGGCAAGTGTTTTCAAGTTGAGGATTTGTCAATCAGTGTCATGCCAGCCTTGGAACAAGGCCCTCACAACAATCAATACAAAGCTGAATTTAGTATGAAGCCAAGAGGGTACTGAATGTAAAAACAAAAACACTCCATTATGCCATAAGATGGTGGCATCCACTCCCACATGAAGTTCACAGAATACGGAGACTCCAGAATAGCTCTAGACTAAAATGGAACACAAGAATTTTCAAAGCACAAAGCACAAAATGAGATATTGACTTTGAGTCAAGTGGCCCAATGAGTCAAGATGAGAAATGGAGGGGAAAAAAGAAACATTTTTCTTCATCCATAAACATGATTTTTACCATTTAAAATTCAAATTTAATTGTGATGGCTTATGGGCACCATCAAAAGATTAAATGATGCCTGATTAACAGATATATAGACATGGAACAAAACTGTCAGAAATGATAAGAAAGATGAACCTATTTTTTTCTTGAGTAGCATCCTTGAACATAAATGAGATTTATTAATTTCAATGAGAGCTGTAGGCCTACCATTTTGTTATGCCTTAGTTTTCAATAGCCAGTAATTACAATGGAGTCGTTCCAATTTTTCCATTCTCCATATAGTTATTATTTGTGAAAAATATTTAACACTAGTATGATGCCATTTATTCATTAAGCTTTGTTTGAAATAAATGAATGTTATTTTAACAGGTAGATAAAAAAGATGCCTACCTCATCCCATTCTAAAAGGTAGCTGGTGACTTTTGAACCGTTGTCTATAGGTGCCTTTAAAAAAATAAAGGAAACAAAAGGAAATTAGTGTAGCTTAAAAAAATCACATGTCCTATCCCTGTGCCTCTCTTATGATATGCCTGAGATCTTACTGGTTACCTCCCCTTGCCAGTGTAGACTGTAGCCCACCCTTGTCTTCTGTTCTTGTGTGGTGTTTCAACGTATCTTCCACAGAAAATCTACCCAATGCTTTCCTCCTATTCTTCAAAGTCTCAAGAGTACCAAAGACTACCATATTACTGTACACTTTGCAAGTCCTCTCAAGACAACTTCCTTCTCACCTCCAAATACCCATCACATCCAACCCAACCCTTCACCAACCAATCCAGAAAACCAATCTTACAATTTTTCTTCCAGATGCTACTGAACAGCACTCATGTCCCTAGGTAACTCACTTTATGTTTATTCATAAATCACGCTAGAGTGAGCATGTTCTATACAAAACCAGCTATACTTTTAAACTTCCCAAGGGAGGAAGTCATGCATTGGATTTCATTTTTTGGATGCCACTCTTAAGAGTTTTGCAAATAATGGGCAATCAATTCATGTAGTTGACACATTGACAAGAGTAGTTGGAATATTTTTGCTGGTTTTCTTCTCTCAGTAGCAAAGCAAATTAAAGTATAGTGGAGAGGGGGAGAAGGAGGGCATGGACTGCCACCATACCACCAAAGAGCTGTTTAGAGAAAACTCCTGTCTACTGATCTCTTGTATCTTGATAAATCCTGAAGTCCGGTGGAAGGGGTCGGGGAGGGAGACCCATCATAAAGAAATTAAAAGTGAAACTGAAATAGGGGCTTTCATTTCCAAAGTAATGAAGAAGCTGGGGAAATGCTGTTGAGGACTAAGGCAAAAAAAAGGGAAAACATTGATGTGACAGAGTTGCTTTTTTTCTTCTTAATTATTAAAACTGCTGGGATGGCCATGGACCACCCAAGACCACAATTTCATCCAGTTGGTTTCAAGCAGAGTCTAAATCTGTGATTCCCAACCCTTGTTGTTGTGTAATTCCCCAGGCTATCTTTAGTTATCTTGACAGAGGTACCACGAGATCCTCAAAACAAAACTGGTAATTAATTCTGTTTCTCTAAGAGTTAAAAATAGGCCAAACAGCACTTTTTGGAGGTGTTTACATGTCAAGAAATCAAGCCAACAACGACAGGGAGCTTTGAGTCCAGAAAGGTGGGTAATCACTGACCTGGATTATCCTTGGAAGCCAGGAGAGAAAATAGGATGGTTCAGTTTCTAAGCCAATTTCAACTTTGGCCTATTGACTGAGACTTCATCTTGACTATTGGATAATAATATCACTTGGTTGCCTGCCCAGGTAGGATCATCGGGTAGGCCTATACTTCCCAGGTAATCACTACATTTCACTGGATGTTCTAGAACTACCAGGTGGAAATAATCCTTCTAGTAAGTGGTTTTCTCAGCTGTCTTTCTCTGTTTATAAGCACCCAGGTCTTCAGGCAAAGTCTGGATAAGCACTGATCACACTGGAGAAGTGGGATACCATACTGGGGCTTCTTGGTTAAGTATGGCTTGAGAGATTTGGTCACCAAGGTCCCTTCTATCTCTGACACACTTTATTAGCTTTTACCACCTTCCAGAAGAATTCACTAGTTCTGCCTCTAAACAATAACAGTTAGAAAACTCTGGACCAATTTGGCCTTTCTGGATTGGACTAGCATCAGACCTTATAGACCATGTCTAGTAGTTTTTAGGAAGAAGGAAATGCCTCTAAAATTTTCAGGTCAGCGAATTTTGTAAAAAATCAACATTGGAAATATAATTCAATAATAAATTGGGGACTAACAATAACTGCCTGCTGTTATCTGCTCTCTTTGAAATGCATAAAAGGTATTTCCTTGAAATATTTTATAATTGCTACCTTTAGTTACTTTATACTTCTGCTGGGGACCTGGACTTGGTCTACATCTAGTCTCCATTAGGAAGGTTTTACTAGAGTTTAGACTACGTTTACATATTTAATTCAAGTTCAGTCTCATATTTAAAAGCACGTCTACACATCGATTCAGTGATTGTGTTCAAAGATTATCCTAATTTTCATCCTGGTTTTTGGCCAATTCTTTTTCTACACGCCAACTGATCTATGACCTATGCATAGAAATACTCAATAGGATTTGAAAAGTGCTGCTCACTATGATCATTGATTGCAACAAGGAGAATCACAACTACTCCAAACTCTTAATCTTTATTGAGAAAAAAAGGAAATCAAGAAGTCACGGGAATCTTTAATTTGATTAAAATCATGAAACACAAGAGGACATTCTAATCGTCAAATGGACTCACAATCTCATTGTTGGGGGGTCAACCCTTTCAGAATGCAGGCCAGAGTAATCGCCTCGCTGCCTAGTCTATGTAATATGGTAAAGTTTAGTTTAAGTTTTAATTGTGACTGTTTAACACTCATGCTCTGAATCTGACCACTGAATTCCCCCTATGGTGATAGCTAGAAATGCATTCGCTGGCTCCCACTAAAATCAATAAGTAAATAAATACAAATTATTTCCAAATCTCCCCCTTTTAAATTTCGGTTCCACTTGGACCACAAACCCAATTAAGAGCACCCAACTGGACCCATTCACCGTATGGACTCATGAAACAAATCATAAAAACTAGTCATTGAAGTTTTTACCTAAAAGTTAAATAACGATCAACAAATAACAACTCAACACATGGGTCGTTTGTATGATGTATTTCTGGCCCTCTACCTACCTTCCACTGTAAGGTGAGGGAACTTTTGGTCCGATGGGACAGCTTGGGAGGGTAGGGACTCTCGGGGGCGCAGCTGTGAGTGGTGAAACTAACGGGTTCCGAGCACGATCCCTTTACTGAATTGTACATAGCATATACCCTGAAAGGAAGCATAAAGACACACAGACACACACAAAAATAACACACAAATTCAGTGGCAAAGTCCAAAAATGGTCCTAATTTTTTATCTCAGTTTTGTTAAAACTTTGTTCCTTTCACACTATTCAGCTCCTGTCGGCCCTTCATCATCTCTGAATTTAGAATCACTGGGACTTGGAACGATCTTCATAGGGGTTCCTCCGTCTTATCCAAGGCCATCCCAGCCCTCCAGCTGCTACTGCCTTCCCTCCCCTAAATCCCAAGAGCTGGCACTGTTTGGTCAAGGGAAGACCCATAAGAAGCATGTCCACTCTGGTCACTTATTTCAAGGGCTGCTTTGAGGAGGGGAGATTCTGTTGAGCGCCAGAGCAGACTGGGAACTGGCACATTTCCAATTCCAATTCAAGGGATCAGCTTTGATTTTGGGAAACAGAGCCCAATCTCTCGACAACAAATCACGCAAGAAAGATGCCTGCTACTCTGGTTCTTAGCCCATGCATATTTTTTCTAGGGGCATGAACTAAGTTTTTAATTGGACATCTGAAAATGTTTCAAACTCTATTACTTAAGGCTTTCAAATCTGCGGGGGCATTGGAACCTGGGGCTTTTGGTTTTTTCATTTAAACCTAAAACTGGAACATGATTTTTGTCTGTCCTTTCCTCAAAAAAATGAAGAATAATCTTTAGTCCAAAGTTTGTAGAGATCCAGCAAACCACACCTACCAAAATAAACAATTTTACTTTTGTCTAAGCCAAAAAAATTTGTTACCCTCTGATGCTTCATTTCATATAAAAAATTTATTTTGACTGAATTATTATTTGGCCAATCTGAGATTTCATGATTAAAGGGAAATCACGGTGTGGAAATTCCCTCTACTTATGCTGACGATTGTCTTGTCTAAAATGGATAGTGTTAAAGGAGAGTTGCCTATGATGGCAATGAGGGGCCAGGGACACTGATATAACTGATATAAAATTCTATGAGTGTTCTGGATTCTACCAAAAAAAGAGAAACCAGAAGAGAATATAATGGCATGTTAAAGATCAGTTTAGGCAAACCATCAGGATGATGTCTTTGCTAAATATCAACCCTACAGGATTCCTACTAATCAGAAATGTATGTTTTATATAACAATGCTGATCAGAATTTAAATTGACTTTAGGAGTCCTATTTGTAGGCAGAAAAAGAAGTCAAATGTGAGAATCCTACATTTTCTCAGGTTAAAAGTGGGACACACAGACACTTCCCAGCTGTGTGACCCTGGGCAAGTCACTTGACCCCCATTACCTAGCCCTTACCACTCTTCTGCCTTGGAGCCAATACACAGTATTGACTCCAAGATGGAAGGTAAGGGCTTAAAAAAAAAAGTGGGACACAATTAATTCATTCTATGTATTCCTATTTGTACTTTTATAGCTCCAAGTTTTCTGTTGAAATTCATTTAAAATATTTAATTCTCTTTAATGAGAAAAAAAATCAGAGAAGAAGTTTGAGGAGGAGGAGGAAGAAGAGCCTTAGGTTTCCCGATGAAGAGATTGGCTCTTTATTCCCTATATCGATCTGCCAAAAGCTCTCTCATTAGACTAGATAGAAAAACCATGTTTGGCAGGGCTTTCCATGCAATACAAGGCACTGCTCTGGTTTGGAGACATAGTTATATTTGGGAATATGGCATGACCAAATGCTTATGAAACTGAAGTACTGGGGAGGCAGCGAGGTGGCCGAGTGGATGGAGGACCAAGCTTTGAAACAGGAGCTCAAAACTTGTGACCCTGGCCACGTCACTTCACCCCCACTGCCATTTTGGACTGCTCTTCTGCCTTGGAACCAAAACACAGTAGAGTTTCTAAGACAGAAGATAAGGGTTAAAAAAAAAAGAAAAATACAACATTCCACCATCCAAAGGGAGAGAGGAGGGAAACCAAGCCCCATGATGGATGTTGGGGTGCTGCGTTGTTCTCCTCATTCACTTTGAGGTCAAATCCTGGCAAAATATTCATGAAAGAGGCACAGGAGAATTCTTAGCAATACACTGTCTGGGGTCCCCCCCGATACCCCCTTGTAACCCAATCTGCCAGTGCCCCATTGCCCTGTCAGCAGGGACGGCTGCGTACTGACAGCAGATTTTTGGAGATGTTTCATCATGTGATAATTGGTCTGGGAAACGTTATCCACAAGATCACATTGCTGGGAAAGTCTCAGAGCCAAGCTTTCCTGCGGTTGCCAAGTGATTGAGACAGGGCTTGTCACTAATAAGCCGAGACCCCCAGCATCCTGCCATGAAACTGGGGGAAAATCAAAGGTTTTACAGAGTTGTGGGGCTGGGAAGGGTCCTCAGAGCCATCTAGTCCAATGCCTTCATCTTAGGGATGAGGACTAAAGGAAAGCGAGCCGACTGGCCCAAAGTCATGGAGGTAGAATCCAACATGGCGGAGACCCAACTAAGGAATCCAAGAGCCCTTATTAGGCACCTGTGCTGGGTTCCAGACACTGGGGGGAGAAATACAAGGAATTAAACGACTGGTACCCAAGCCCACCGATTCTGAATTCATAGCCCTTTGGGAAATTAAGTGATCCTCGTGGCTTTTAATGAGAGTGATAACATGTTCTTAAATGGGTGGAATAGAGTAGGAAGCAGAGAGATAAAGGCGAGAATGTTAAGGTTTTGCTCTCGTACAGAATGAAGAGGAAAGTGCCCAAAAAAAGATGTGTCAAAGTCTAGAATAAATGTACCTGGAAAAAGATGGAAAAAAAATAAAAAAAAATAGACTATAACTGATAACGTTAATTTGGGTTCCCCCCTCCCCCCATGTCAAAATACAGCTGGGCAGGAAGGCTTCTATTGAGTCTGATATCACTGAGCTAGAAGATAGGAGGATATTGGAGCCAACTGGATGGAGACAGCCAATCCTGTGAAGATCTGCACCTTGGAAATGAGGGAATGCTGGGATTAGGGATTAGGGCTGATAGATTGCTTTGTTTGATGATCTAGACTTAAGAATGTGATAAAGAAAACAGGAATACTACAGAGTTGAGCTCAAAATGGTGTTTTGGGTACACTCCCCTGTAGAGTCACTTGTTAAATTTTTATCCTTACGTTCATGACAGGTGTACATGGAAGGGGTAGATGAGGAGGTGTTCTAGTACAACTTGGGCTGAGTATTTTTATTTATTTATTCTTAATTTAAAAAACAAAAAACAAAAAACCAAACAAACCAAAACCCTTACCTTAGTGCCATTTCTAAGAAGAGCAGCAAGGGCTAGGCAATTGGAGTTAAGTCACTTACCCAGGGTCACAAAGCAAAGAAGTGTCTGAGGTTGAATTTGAACCCAGATCCTTCTAACTCCAGGCCTGACACTCTATCCACTGAGTGACCTAACTTGAGCTGAACCACTGGTTCCTCCCTAAATACTCTAATTCTCACAGGTTTTAGACATGTTTATATAAGAGACAGAGTAAGAAGGGGATTTTTTTAAAAAGGGATGTTGTAAACAGGATGCAGGGAAAAAGCAATTGCTTTAGTCAGAGGCCTTGGATTGCTATGTCAGTCACTACTGGGGTGACCTTAAAGTCCTTCAACATCTCTGGACCTCAGTTTTCTCAACTGACAAATGAGGGGATTAGATGATCTCTAAAGTACCTGATGCTGTGGTCTATGACCTAAGTACATTCATAAAAGAAATTTTTATGAGTAAAATATTTACACTGTAGTAAATTCATTTCAGAAAATTTAACTTAAATTTTAATTTAATTTAAATGGAGAAATCTAACACTGCAGTAAAATAATAAAAAGCCATGTCAGAAAAATCTATATAAAATAAACATGTAGTTCAATAATCATAATTGTTATTAATAATAATTTAATAAAAATAAAATGTAAAGTTCTCTAATAGAAAATATGTTCTTTTGCACTAATAATTTACTAGTCTTAAGGCTCAAAAACAGTAAGCTCTTTATAATATCACTAAAGGTTTATAATTTCAGTGATCTGTAATTTTGTCAGTGTGATTATGTCCACCAATTCTACTCATAACAACAGCTAATCTGCATTGGTAGAGGAAGTTTTCTTTTTACTGGTTCAGGAAATGCACAAAATGAATAAAAAGTAATAGAAAGGTGGAGGAGTATTTAAACTTACCATTATATGATTTCATTACCAGAAAAGGTTTTTTTAAAAGTTTTTTATGATAGTCTAAGATCAGAATGACACATGCTTGAAATCTTAAGGGCAAATGAGAGGGGGGGGGTAGAGAAAAAAAGAAAGGAAGAAAGAAAGAGAGAGGGAAAGAAAGAAAAAGTGAGGGAAAGAAAGAAAAAGGGAAAGAAGAAAATAAAGAGAAAGAAAGGAAGGAAGACATAGAAAGAGAGAGAAAGAAAGAAAGAAAGAAAGAAAGAAAGAAAGAAAGAAAGAAAGAAAGAAAGAAAGAAAGAAAGAAAGAAAGAAAGAAAGAAAGAAAGAAAGAAAGAAAGGAAGGAAGGAAGGAAGGAAGGAAGGAAGGAAGGAAGGAAGGAAGGAAGGAAGGAAAGACAAGGAAGAAAACATGCTATATATTAACACCAGAGATTTAGATTTTCTAAAACAAACATTTTGGGCACCATAACTCACCTGACATGGTAATCTGTGGCTGGCCTAAGGTCTTTCAGGCTACATTCTAATTCTTCTCCACTAAAAAGAGAAACCATCCATTAAGTTTTGAAAACAGCTTTAGAAATAATACAGGTACTAGTTTTTGGTTCCAAAGGAGAAGAATGAAAATGAGCAATTGGACTGGAGAATTCCAGTAAGATAGGGAATAAACAACATTTTTACATTCTGAAGATGGAAGAATCAATTTTCCCAAAGGGATAGTCCTCAAACCAGCAGTTGGTTTGCCTTCTTTAGTAGGATGGACCCAATTTATAATGATCATTTCTAACAATCAAGTCTAGGGATCTAATGTTATCCTCCTTGTCAACTGATGACAGATGCTGAAGTCAACAAAAATAAAATGAGTATCCTCAACGTAACAATCTGAGTTTCTCACCATGTACATTTTGTGCTTATGTTATTTTGTGACTCCATTAGGACTACAAATTCCTTGTGCACAAGGACTATTTATTCTGGTTGTACCTAAGCATCTAGAACTGACTTCTGTAAACAGCATGCTTGTTGAATTGAATTAGAAATAATTTGGAACAAGTCAGAACCCAGGCTACTTGACTCATCTAATATTCTCAAAATGGATGTGGCCAATTCTGCTAGGAAACTCTCCTTACTTCCCCTGGCATTTTCTTTCTGATGCTCTCTATTAATTATTCAATTTTTAAAAAATCATAGAAAATGTATTTTTAAATAAACTCAAAGGTAGAAATGTAGTCAAATTTTAGTTTCAAATTTTAGAAAAGATGTTATGAATAGAAAACAGCCTTTTGAATTAAAGAGGAAGCCCCCAAATCACGAATAGTTATGTTCTAAAAGTTTCCTGCCAAATGGCTGATTGGATCTTGGAACAAATTTTCCCAGAGCATCAACATTCAATGTAGTTGTTGAGTTCTCAGGCAGACCCCCAAAATCTATTTCCTCCACAGTGTGCCTGAAACCTGTCAGTACTCCGCTAATAGCCCTAAAGACTCTAATGGGCATCAGTGGGGAATATTAGCTGTTCTTGACTTGGGTTAGTAGTCATTTGTTCTCACTTTGCATAGTGAAGACAGAGACAGTCAGCCCTTCGAGCTCTCTAATTCCATGGCAGAAGTGGGTTTTTTTCTGTTCTATTTACTTATAATGACTCCTAGAGACTGAGGCAGAGAGATAAATTATAGGAAAGATCTTGGGTCCTATGAATTTAGACTTAGAAGTGACTTTAGAATCCCAAATCCTCATTTTATGGATAAAAAAACTGAAATACAAAAGGGTTCAATGACTGCTAGAGGCTCACACAGCTAGCAAACTGGCTGAGGTGGGATTTGAGCCCAGGTCTTCCTGATTCTGATTCTATGGTTCTTGATTACATCATATTGCCTCTCAGAAAAGACAAAGGTGTCACAACTGCTACTACTTAACATAAACTTTAATAAATAAATTTTGCTCATTAGAGAAATGAATGGCAAACATAATAAACCAAGGTTATTCCTTTCTGGGGGAAGAAAATAGAAATAAATAATTCCTACACCCTTACCTGTAAATTATTTTGTACTTTCCATCCCTCCCTTTGTCTGATAAGGCCACTTCATAGCTGTAGGGGTAGGGTGGGCTGTTGTGGGGTCTATCTCCACTTGAAAGGCCAGTGGGAGGGGACCATGTAAGCAGAACTGTCCTTGCCTGGACATTAGAAACCTAAGGGAGAAAATCAGGATAAAAGTGGTCAAAGGGATTCCATACAAATTTCCAGCTTTACACACATCAAAGGATAATCTTATTGTACTAAAAAGCCCAAATAAAACAATGAATTTTAATCAGCCCATGGGTAGAAACTTTTAATTGAAATGGCAACAAAAAGAAAGGCAAGAGATATAGTTCACCAAAATCTTAATGGCATCATGAACCACACTGTACGTCATTCAACATCTGGCCGGATAACAGAAAACATCTGTACCAACAATAATGATGTCATACGTGGTGGAGCTTCTGGGAAGAGCCCAACTGTGTCTGCTACTTTCATACAATTAAAACCAAGCTCCAACTCAACTCTCTTTCAGTTGAATTTAATAACGAAACACTGAGATTAGATAAAATGACTTGAAATATGGTTAAAAAAAAAGGTACTTGGCATGATGGGTAGCAAGCCAGGCTCAAATGAAAGAAGATCTTGGTTCCAACATTCTTTCTGACAGGTACTCACTGTGTGCCTTGGAAAGTCATCTTAACTTTCTCAATGGCCAGGAATTCTCTAATATATTAATTTGCAAATAAATTGCTGATTTGCATTGGTAGAAGGGGCATTCTGTATGGGAGTTCCAATATCAGTGAAATTATTATGTCTAGGACCTTCCTTCCCCCCTCAAAGCTCTAAGTTTATAATCATTAAATGGTAAAAAAAAAATCAATACATTCTAATGATTGGTGAAAAGTCATGGTTTGTTAATGCTTTAAAGAATAACTATGAAAAGAGCTCATTCATGAGCCTAATGAATCATGGGCTCTTCCTATCTGCATGATATGATGGTTATCATAGTCTTACTGGAATGGCTAGGGAAAAAAATTTTAAATAAATAAAATTTTTTGCTCTTATTTTCCACATCAATTACATTTCCCAATGGGGCTCTCTCCCCGAAAGAGCCATCCCTTATGACAAATAAATAAGAGACTGAATCCCCCTCCCCAATAAATAGTTCAACAAAACTAACCTGTACCTTGAAAAAAGGCTCATATTATTTGCAATGTTATAGGTTGATAGTTGCCTAGCTATGTAACGAAGGGAAGGAGATGTATTCCCATCTCCCTTCTTTGGAGTCAAGCAGGCTCATTATAATTTGAAACAACTCAGTGTCACATGTATTGTTATTATTTTTGTTGCCACCAACATTCTTTCCATTTATATTGTAGTGTATACATCTATCTATCTATCTATCTATCTATCTATCTATCTATCTATCTATCTATCCATCCATCTATCTATCTGTCTCTTTCTACCCATCCACCCATCCATCCATCTATCTGTCTTTCTAACCATCCATCCATCCATCCATCCATCCATCCATCCATCCATCCATCCATCCATCTATCTCTCTCTGTCTGTCTGTCTGTCTACCCATCCATCAATCCACTATAAATAACTGATGTCTATGGGAGTTCTCTTCTTAATCACTGACTTCCTTGGGGCTATATACTTAGTAGTGATCCTGGGGCAAGTCACTTAATCTGTATGCCTCAGTTTCCTCAACTGTAAGATGGAGATAATGACATGTATTTCCCAGAGCTATTATGAGTATGAAATCATATACTTGTAGAGCACTTAGCATAATCCTTCTATATGGAAAGTAATATATAAATGCTAGTTATTGTTAAAATAATGATAGTTATCATAGATAGGGGACTATTAGTGAGTTATTTATTAATATTAAGTATTAGTGAGTTATCAATTGAGTATCAAACTACTAAGAAAGAAAGAGAATGAAGGGTTCTGAAATAATGGACAGAAATACTTTTGTAATCTGCCAATGTAATAACATTGATAATGCATATATTATTATTACATATTACATGTACTTACTATAATTTAGTAGATACCATACTTAAGTTATGAATTTTCTTTTAAAAAGGAGATTCTTTTTCAAGAACTTTTTTATTAAATAAATTGATTAGGTCTTAGAAATAAGAGAAAGAAATGACAACTTTATACAAATTTGAGAAAATGGTATGCATTAAGCAATAACCGGTATTGTTATAGTTCCTTAGGATTTGCAGAGTACTTTGCATATATTATCTCATTTGATTAAGCAACGATTTCTTGAATGGCTGCTTACAATAATATTCTGTCTCTCAATAAATAAATAGTGAGTATAAATCATGTCCCTTAAGATGCTAAATGGCCATGGAGTCATATCAATTTGCATTCCTGCCTTTGCAGCTTATCTGAGTGTCATTTTTCTTTTGAGAAGTTGGCTAAATTAGCATGCTACATTGCAATAAATATTCAGCTTGTGACATGAATTTTCCCCTGATTCTTTAGCTCTAGGTTTACAAAGAAAAACAATCCCTGAACCACAGCATTCTTCCATTAAGGCTACTCTGTGCCTCTTTCTGAGAACCCACTTTAGCAAGCTCAGAAAGACTAAGGGTAGCAACTAGTTTAATTTGCAATGGAAAAATACTGGCAGCTTCCCCAGAGGGGCACATAAGAATATCCTTTCTTCCAAAAAATAATTTGACAGTTATAAAAAAGTCATAAGAAAAGGGAGAGAAATTAAAATATAAGCACTGGCCAAGCAGAGACATAATTAGTCCTATCTTTGGGTAATAAGATATTTTACTTAGAAAACTCCAGAGAATTAGCAGAGATAATCTGGAGCAAACCAGAAGGGAACTGAGGTTCAGAGACATGACGTGACTTCACAGTAGACACAGAATCACAGAAGGGACCATAAGTTTATTAAAATATTAAAAGAAAAAAAGGTTCAGACCCCCCCCCCAAATTGAAAACCTTTACTATAGTATGAAAAATGGGTTTGCTGTGCATATTAATAATGGAAGTTGGTATAAAAATGAATTTAGAGGTCTTATGAAATATCCATTACTTGCCATTTATATACTCATAAAAATTATCCTTCTCTGTTTATTAAAACAATATCCTGAGGAACTGGTATAGAAAACAATTAGCCTAATTTTAGCCAGTCTGTGTTCTAGGAAGTGCTACAATTTCATTTCCTTTTAATCATTCACATCTTTGGCCAGCCTTTCCTCCCTCTGCTTTTGGCTTTCTCCCCTCCTCATTCTCATTTCCTCCCTCACCCTTGGCCATCAGTTTTAAGCAGTGAGGTCTTGCCTGAATCAGAATATCCATCACCTTCCCAACAAGCCTCCAAATTAGGGTTGCCATTTTCCTCCAGAGAGATGCTCTCCTGGCTTGGCTTTTGGGGAAGAAGCGAGAGGATGTGTGACCCAGGGAGGTATTTCAGAAGTGTGTGAAGGCATTTAGGGAGTCCCACAGAAAGGGGACTGACCTCCAGCTTCAGGGGTGTCTCAAGAGAACACCGTGAAAAAACCAGGGAAAACATACCACCCAAGAGGGCAGTCTCCAAGAAAGAGATCCTTGTACATCCAGGAATTTCACGGCCAATAGCTTCCCTCCCCGGTTCCTGATTGCCTGAGAAGTATCAAAGGGTTCTGCATCTACACAGCTGTTTACCTTTCAAGGAAATACCTCTGACATGGGATATATGCCTACATTAGGTCAGTAAGCTCACTGGTGGGCCCCTTCATTCAACTGTGGCTTGAAGTTCAATGGAGTTACTCATTAGCAAGTGTGAACAATAGTGAATGCAAAGTCCAGGTTGTGTCTATTTACAGGGCCAAGTAAACTGCTCATTAGTATTAGTGAGAATATTTCCAGCATCACTTCCAAAGAGGATTAGAGTGACTTAAAGGAGGAAGGGCTTTCCTTTTTTTTTTAAATTAAAAAAAAAATCAGATACCTCCCATTAACTATTTAAGATTATTTTTTATGTTATATTATATGAAAGCTACGGTTTTAAATTCCAAATCAATGACTTACTTTCACACAATTCCCATGGGGTGGCAGAACCCTGATGCCATGTCCTAGAAACTGTAGTTTAATCCAAAAATAGTTGTTTATGCTTTTGTCTAATTGATAAAATAACTCTTCTGATACAACTGTGGATGGGTTAAATTGGATTACTGAATTTAAAGCTGGAAAGGACAACCCTCTTGTCCCCGACACCATTTTACAGAGGAAGAAATGGAGGTCCAGAGAGGGGAAAGGACTTTGGGCAAGTCCTAGGCTTAGCTATAGAGCTGGCATTTGGACTTAGATTTAGTCTCTAAATCTAGTCTTCTTTCCAGGTGCTTCACTCCAACGACATGGCTTCCCAGCCCAAGAGACAGAAGTTTCCATTACTTTCCACTTCAGGGATACCAGCAGGAAAGAAAGGAATTCAATCATGCCTATTTACATACATAGATGTGCCAACATGACAGAGAGATGGATGGATGGATGGACAGACATTCTGACAAACAGAAAGACATATTTAAATCACAGATCTAGAAAGAATCTCTCTCATTCAACAGATGAGTAAATGACATCTAGAGACTTAGTGAATTGTCCAAGTTCCAACGGGAAGGCAGAAACAGACCTAGGATGTCTTCTGAGTCTAAATCCCAAGCTCTTTCTACTGAACTATAGAATGCTAAACCACCGTATAACATTATCTATACAGGAAATCATAGGCATCTAAATGCTTTTTTGATAAAACTCCAAACTTCTTTGAAAATAAAGAGATGGACAATTTATATCAGTGGAGCACAAAATCTGGTAACTCTTAACGTCGAAGAGATGTCCCAACTCTTACAGAGAGGGTTTGAAAAATGGGTCAGCGTTCAAAAAAAAAATAATAATGATTGGAGGAACTTGTGTTTCCAGGTTGAGCCAGAAAAGACTTCCTCAGGGGCGGATATGCCCAGTCTTAGGAGAAAGACCGAGCCAACATGTTGGCTTTTTAAATTTGGATTTCAGAGCACCTACAAGTTAGAAACCTAAATATTTAAACCACAAAATCTCTGATTTTTGTTTACTCCAGATGGAATGAATATTCTGGACATAATCTCTTCCTGATAACATCTAAATATTAGTATGGAATTAACCAGTCAAAATAATTAGAGTACCAGTTTGGGTTAAGCTGCTATTTATATGGGTAAGGAGATATTTTCCAAAAGAAAACATAAGACCATTCTGGGCTGAGGATCTGAAAAAGGAAATCCTGAGGTGCTTGGAAGGCGGGAAGAATATCCCTTTGCGCGCACAACGCCTAAAAATAAAGAGGTTTGAGTATACGATGACAACACAGGAGTCTCCTGTTCAGGATTCTTCATGCTCTATTAATAACCAAAGACGATTTCATATTTTATGAGGAACCTGCAAAGGTTCATGGCCCTTCCTCTGAACTACCATCTGCTGGAAAAAAAGAATATAATGTGAAATATTTATGAGACGGTCATTGATGCTGAGAAATCCTGAAGACATACCTGTGGTTTCTCAATTCCTGAAAGAATGTCTTGAACCCTCTTTGCTTCCGAGTCATACTCTATGGGGGGAAAAAAAAGAAAAGAGAAGAGAAAAGCAGGTTACTACCGGTAGATGGCACCCACTCCCAAATCTGTTGTCTTTTCACAATGGAGCCATTACCACCCAGCGTCTTCTAACAAGTGACTACCGGCAACAGTTTTCTATTAGGAAATGAAAACCACAAGAGACGGACGTTGTCTTTGAAGAGGACAAACTCTGGACGAGGACAGGAGTCTTGGTTGGAGGGATGTGGGACACGCTAATTTGGAAACACGTCCAGTTGGGATACACATGCTGATGAGTGTAACACTAGGTTTCACTTAGCAAAATGGCAGCCTTCTGAGAAAGATTTGGGGCTGGAAGGAGCTCTGGGCACAAGGCAGGCAGGGGTGGAAGTGGGTGGGAAGCTCTACAATTCGATTCAAAACAATTCCATTTAATTTAATTAGTTTTTATTAGGATCCAGGCACCATACCACGTACTAGAGATGAGAAGGGGTAGATGATCTTTGTATGCCCAGTGCCTAGAGATACCTACTGAATGCTGGTTAATGGATCAAATCTTTGGCAACTTATATTTTCATCCCTCTCTAGGCTATATGTCTGACCCTCCTTTTAAAGAGAAGAGGCAAGAACAAAAGACTGAGAAAGATAAGGCTAATGGCATTCAAGAAAAGGATTGCAGAAGATTGTAAGCCCTCTAAGGACAAATACAGTTTAATTTCTATCTTTGTATATCTAGTGATGGACTTGGTACTGGCTAGTAGAATGTAGTTGGGACAAAGTTGAGCCTAAAAAAATTGAAGAGTCTACGCTTAACAAGTCTGTCAGTGACAATTAGAGAAGAGATGAGGCAATAATATCTGGAAGAAGCAGCAAGCTTGAGAACTGTTTTCAAAGGAAGAAGAGAATAAATAATAATAGAAAAGAAAAAGACGAGACCCAGAGATGGGTTTAGGATGCTGTGAAGCAAATGGAGATGGGTGCAAGAATACTTTAGGATGTGCAGGCTAAGAGCTTTGAGGGAGTGACAGGAGATAAAGGACTGTAAAAGAAAGATAATGATTTCAAAGTGAAATTGTCCCGTAAAAAGCAGCCTTATGTCCAAGGGATGGTGAACATAAAAGCAGGGGTCAAGTTACTGGGAAGTGAGAGAAATGCAGAGGAAAGAAAAGATAATAAAACATTAAAAAAATTCTCCAAAGGAAACAAGCAAACAACAAAAAATCAACTCAAGGGTTACAAACAAATAGGGAGATACTGCTTGTGTTTTCTCAGAAAAAGGAGAATAACTTTTATGTTGAAAACGACAACAAAAATTGCTAACGGAGTTGATGTCCAAGATAAGTAAGGAGATATTAGGTAAGCACTTGGTGGGTCCAATGGATTGAAGCAATGGGAACCCATGAACTTCATCCTAAAAAAAACCAGAAATAAAACTGGCTGATGTGATGGCTTAGTTGTCACCTGCTGCCAGTGATATTTGAAAAATAGTAAAGCCCCCCCAAAAGGATGCCACGTGACTGGAGAAGGGGTAAATGTCCCAATTAAAAGAACCAACAAAGCAGAAAACAGAGTTCTACAACTATAAACTGGTGATTGTAACTTTGATTCCTGGGAAAATCCAAAAAGGGGTGTCATTATGAGATGGCTGGGGTTGGTTTAGATGGGGACACGGTGATTACAAAGATTTGCTTTTGTCAGGTTATGCCAGACTAATCTTGTTTCCTTTTTGGACCTGATTACCAAACTAAGAGGGGAGAGAAATACTGTAGATAGAGTTTATCCAAATATAAGTTAAGTTTTTGATGAAATATCCCACTATTATTCTTGTGGAAAAGATGGCGGCAGACAGGTTGCTTAAAGGTTCTAAAGGAACTAAGGGCATTTAGCCTGGAGAAGAGGATCCTAAGGGACACGGTAGCTGTGTTCAAACATCTCAAGGGCTGTCATGTGGGGAGGGAAGACAGGTTCTCTTTGGCACCAGAGGGCAGAACCAGGAAGGATGAATGCTGGGCTATGCAGAGAGTGGATTGGGCTGCTTTGAGAAGCTTTTCTCTTCCCTTGGATGTCTTTGGGCAAGCTGAGAGAGGACCACTGGTATTAATTCTAGTGCCTTCCATCTCTGTTAATTATTTCCTATCTACCCCCATACAAATCTTGTTTTGTACAAAATTGTTTAATTGTTGTCTCTTCATTAGATTGTCAGTTTCTTGAGGGCAGGGATTGTCTTTTGCTCCTTTTTGTATCCCCAAAACTTAGCATAGTGCTTGGCATGTGGTAGGCAAATGCTGCTAGATTACAAAGGGGATTTCTTTTGTTTTGGGGTGACCACCCCCAATTTTTTTGATAATTATCAAATGATCAGATCCTATGATTTCATGATTATTGCTATATTTCACATACACTTTAAAAAATTATACTAACATAAAAGTTTTATAAATAATCCTTTTTATTCTTCACTGGCTATTGAAATGCTCTTGTTTATTGATGATAGTTAAGTTCATAATAAAAAAAGAAGATAAGAGAAAGAACATGGAGTCAGGAAGTAACAAGTTCAAATCCTGTGTGAGACACTGACTAGTTGTGGGACACTGGATCAGTCATTTAACCTCAATTTGCCCCTCAGTTTCCTCATTTGTATAATAAGAATTTGTATAACAATAATAATGATAGCTTCTATCTACCTTGCCGGGTTGTTTGAAGGAGAAAATAAAATATATGCAGCACACTTTGTGAACATTAAAGTGCTACATAACTGTTATTATTGGCAGTACACTAGAAAAGGGGGAAGAATATATCTAATATTTTGAACAATGCTACATGTATATCCCAGCGGAACTGCTCGTCAGCTTGGGGAGGGGGATGAGGGAAGGGGAGGGAAAGAACATGAATCATGTAACCATGGAAAAATATTCTAAATTAATAAATCAATAAAAAATTTAAAAATTAAAAAGGAATATATCTAATACATAGACACCTTATTGATTGTTCACCTATATGCTACCGTAGTCTAAAAGACATAGGAAAGAATACAAAACTCAATGCCCAGATTTTATATGAACTAACAGATAAGAAATAAATGTTCCAGACGAACAAAAGCTTAATTAAGGGACGGTATGATTCCACTTTAATTCTGATAATTCCAACTCCAGGCAAATAGCAAGCACTCAATAAATGTCCCCTCTTTTAATTTAATTGACTGGAGTATTAATAGAGCAATTAAGCAGATCAAAAACATCCCTTGTTTTTCTACCCTGGAAATACCATTGAATTTGAAGTGAGAGGACCTGAGTTCAAAGCATGCTTCTGGTTAGATGACCATTATAATGCTTATTTTCAATGTTTTGCAATTTCCTCATCTGCAAAATGAGAGTCAGACTAGGTGGTCTTAAAGGTCCTTCCAGCCCTAAAATCTTCCTGGGTGCAGACTAGGGGTGTAGAATGAGGGACGAGCATCATTCAACGTGTGGACTGACTCTGCTTGACTGTGGAGGGAGGATGTTATAGGGGCTAGAGTGAGGGAGGAAGAATGTTACTGGGAAATGATAGCATGATAGTGATGTTTAAAAAAGCAGCATTAAAGCTTTTCAAAAAGGACTCAATCTGGTGGCAGCTGCATATAAAATATTCCTCAAAAGTTAATGCGCCAATATGAATATGTTGTCTTTCCCAACATGATCAGAATAACTAAGTTAATTCAATTCACCACGCATTTCTCCCTTATGAAACGCGGACATGTGTCTGAGAGTGCCTTGGACGTGACTTGTTCTGCTCACCAAATCTCCATGGCCCAGCTGTACCTCAAATGGACGCTATGAGGGAAACCAGCAAGGAACCTGCGGCCATGGGCTCCCAGGAAGGGAGACTGTGGGTGGAGAGAAAAGGGGCAGAAATTGAATGCAATTCTGTAAGAAAATTAAAGTTTTCAAAAAGGTAACAGCCTTCTGCTATCAGGGGGCTTTATTCTAATATTCTCTCTCCTATTTGGGGCGGCTAGCTGTGGAGCAGCTGCATTTTGTCTTTTGAAAACGGACGCCTTTTAGTTTTACAACATATATATTTTTAAGCTTTCAAGTCTTTGGGAATCTTTATTTTAATTTATTGAAATCCTCCACTTTTCAATCTTCTTAATTTCTGAATTACTGTTGTTCAGTGGGCTTTCCCTTATAATAAAAAATGAAAATTAAAGTGACAAAAAATGAAAAAGACTCCCAAATCCTCCAGTTCAGCTAAAGTAATCAATGAATAAAGTGAGTCTGACAGTATAGTATGTTTCATGGTCAAGCTCCTCTGAAAGGAGGAAAAAAATGCATTTCCTCAACTCTTTTCTAATTGGTCATTGTATCTGATTGGTATTTATATATATTGGTATTTGGTTGGTAATTATATATGTAATTACACTGTTCAGTTTTTTATGTTCTTTTACTTTTAATATTCTTTGCATTTACAGTGTTGCAATTATGGCAATGTTGACTCTAGTTCTGCTTGTTTGGCTTTGCATCAATTCATCAGTCTTTTAATACGTCTGAATTTTTCATATGCCTTCTTTCCTACAGTGTAAGAATGTTTCCTTCTGTGTTCATGCACTGCCATTTTTGTAAGCATTACCCAATGGATGGGCAACAACTACTATGTGTCTAATTCTTTTTTCTTTTAAAAAATTATTTTAACATTCTTTCCTTTTTAAATTTTGAATGACAAATTCTCTTCCACTCTCTTACACCCATTGAGAAAGCTAGCAAAATCATTATCAATTACACAGGTGAAATCTACTGTAGCCATCTCACAATTAAAAAAATTTTTTTTAAAACAAGAAAATTAGGCTTCAATTTGCACTCAGAATTCATTCGTTTTCTCTCTGGAGGTAGAGAGCATTTTTTCATCATGAGTCCTTTAAGAATTGCTTTGAATCATTGTATAGATCAGAGTAACTAATATTTTCACAACTGATTTTCATTATGACATAGTTACTGTACGTATATAATGACCTCATCATTCTGTTCATTTCAGTTTTCATCAATTCATGTCTTGCCATGATTTTTTTTCTTGAACTCCCCCCCCATGTCATTCCTTATACTATGATAATACTCCATGACAACCACATGAAACAATATTGTTAGCCATTCATTCCTCAACCAATGAGCATCCCCTCAATTTCCAATTCTTTGCCACCACTGAAAGACCTGCTCTATTTTTGTACATACAGGAAGGTCCTTTTCTGTTTTCTTTGATCTCTTTGGGGTATAGATATTGCAGGGGTACTGCTGGGTAGGTATAGTTTTAGAGACCTTTGGGTAGAGTTCCAAATTTTTTCCCCAACACGACTGGGCCAGTTTACCAATAGTTTGTATATTTTAGTTCAATATCAACAGCAAACACCAACAATTTATCATCTCCCCAGCATTTGCCATTTCTGATAGGTTTGTAGTGATACCAGTCTTGTTTTAATTTGCATTTCTATAATCAATAGCAACTTGTATTGATAGCTTTGATTTCTTCTTCTGAAAATTGCCTGTTCATATTGTTTGACCATTTATCACTTGGGGAATAGCTCTTATTTTTATAAACATGACTCAATTTCCTATATTTTAGAAATGAGGCCTTTATCAGAGAAATGCATCCTAAAATTTTCTTAATATTACTTCATTGTCTACGGTACCTTTTAGCAAAATGTAGTTTCACTTTTTAAATCTCTTTTAATTAGGTCTATTTTTGCTTGGGCTGAGAATCATGTGAAGTGTTCAGGATAGAAAAAGAAAGAAAATGCAGTTCCTCCTTCACATAGCTTACATTCTCCAAATGGAAACTTTTCCATTAGGATACTGTGGATCACTTCCAGTTTCAGTGCTCAACACTCTTGGCAACCTCTTTTTTAACCCTTACCTCCTTTCTTAGAATCAATACCGTGTATTGGTTCCAAGGCAGAAGAGTGGTGAGGGCTGGGCAATGGGGGTGAAGAGCACTCACCTTCAAAACATTTTTTTGTTTCTCATGACACTGATAATCAGAGGAACTCTAAGAAACTTATCTTCTAGGTCCATCTAGCCAAGAATATTAACATATGCACGGAAGGCGACTTTTTGAAGAAAAAAAAAACAAAAACAGCCCTTCAGGCTATTTTATAGTCTTGAGCCAATTTTTTTTTAAACCAACAACAAACACATCTTATAGTCTCTACACACTTTCAGTATCATTTTGACTCTTCATCATGACAAGGAACAAAGCAAGCTCTATTTAGCTGGAAGGTTTTCTAGTACCACGATGATAACAGATTGGATCCGCTGGCATAATACCAGAATAGAGAAGGAAGAAGAGCCTCTGCAATATTGGTAAATTAATTGGTATTTTATCCATTTTGGCATCAGCTATGCCCATCTGAAAGAGTTATTCATACATGTATGATAAAGCAGCATGGAATCCTGGAGATAGAAGTCTGAGTTCAAGTCCTGACTCTTCATATATACTAGTTATGTTGCTCTGGGCAAGTCACCTAATTTCACAGTGTTCTAGGCAAAACTCTAAGAATAGATAGTAGAGAAGGTGGTATTTGGCATTGGTGGAAGAGAAGGTGTGGACTGGTGGAAATGGGGAACCTGGTAAGTCCATAAATATGTGTATGTGTATATTCAGAGATAGAAAGAGGAGTATGTGCTAGTTGGGACAGTGAATAGAAAGCTGAACCTAGAGTCAGGAAGATGCGAGTTTAAATTCAGTCTCAGTCAGTGTGATTTTGGGCGAGTTATCTAACCTTTGTTTGCCTCAGTTTTTCCATCTGTAAAATGGGGATAATAATGGAATTTACCTCCTAAGATTGTTATAAGTATTAAATGAAATAATAATATTTGTAAAACACTTGTGCCTGGCAAATAGATGATGCTTAATAAGTGCTCTCTCACTCTTTCCCTCTTTCCTTTCCTTCTTTTATCAATAAAACCATAGGTCTAGTCCTTATTTCTGAACGTCTAATATTCAGTTTCTATTTCAGTATTTTCCCCATTAAGTATAACTGAATATGTATTGATTCATCTGTGGGTTAAAGAAACTCTTTCAATAAATCATCAACAACCTGCCATGGCACTCCATGATTATATATTCCAATGATCTCAAAGCATTGTTAGTTAGATGATAACAGGGCTCCTAGGAAAGTCTTTGATTTTCCTTTGTAGCTCCAGGACAATTTTAGAAATATCTCTTTTTAAAAATTCTAATATAGATATGGAACATTTTAATATAATTTTATATTTATATATATAATTATATATAATTTACAAATTAATCAACAAGCATTTACTAAATATCTAATATGCTGGGCATGAAAGAAAAGGCGAAACCAGCTGAGGTCCTCAGGAAACTTACATACTGCTGATAATGTTGAGAAACATCATAAAAGTATATATGGAATCAGTATGTAAAGAGAACAAAGAGTTGCTGAGAGCCAGAGAATAATCATTAAGGTCTTTATAAATAAATGAGGCTGGAGGTGAGTTTTCACCATTGTTGGGAGCTATCATTAAACAAAACAAAATAAAACTTCTCCCTCTATCTTTATAGTTCTGCTCCTGCCCTGCAAGTTATAGTCTAGGACCCGGAAAGGCTGAAGAGACTAGCCTAGCCCTAGGAGCACGGGGCCACATATATGCCAGAGGTTGAACTTGAACTCAGGTCTTCCTGGTTTTAAGGTCAATGCTCTATTCATAATACTACACTGCAGAAAAGGTACCATGAAGAAATTATTTAACTGATCAATATGCATTTGTAAAATGTCTACTCTGTACCAAGCATCCTATGCTGAGCATGCAGAGACAAAAATCAAATTGTCCTTGTTGTCAAGGGGATGGAATTCTAATAATACTTCCTATTAGGGAGATAATATGTACAGTTATAGGGATACACAAAATATGTACCAAAAAAAAAAGGGCCAAGACATTCTGAAGGGGGGAGGTGGAGGAGAGCCTTTAAACATGGACAGAGAGAGCTAGATGGGAAGATTTCTTAAGGGTTGTGGGGTCACAGGATCACAGGAAGGTTGCTAGATCTTGCCCTGGAAGGGGCATGAGAAGACTTCTAACCTAGTCTCTTCATTTTATACCATAGATGGAGAAACTGAGGCCCAGAGACATCACAGGTGGATAAATGAATCAAGTATTTCAGAAGAAAGCAAGATGGATTACCAGCGGATTAACTTCTATGAAATAACTAGCATCCATAGTTAATGGTTTTTACAATCAATACCCTGGAGGATGGATGATTTCATGGGAGTGGGGACTCCCTCCATCAACATGATGTAGACAGCAATTCTGCCATAGTTTGGCAGATGATGGGAGTTTTTTAAACAGCCCTACACCCCAGGAAGAGCAGTTTCTTACAAATTTCCAGTTTCTGAGCTGGAAAACCCCTGTTCCATGGAAGCGGACCCCCTGGCTGGGCAGATCCTTGAAGGAGTCACAGTCTGCTCCCAGGCTCCCCCCAAGGAGTTTGCGTAAGCCTGGTTCCTTCTGGTCTAGTCCTTCACTACTGAGTGAGTGTCCCCCCACATCCTGATTAAGGCAGTGAACGTCAGACCAAAGAAATGTCCTCAATGCAAACGTCCCCGTTCCCTTCAAGATATTTTAGCCTGCTGCTTACAATGTGAAGACCAATGACACTTCTGTAGCCATAGCTTCTGGGACTAATTCTTAATTTTTTTTCTTTTAACCTCGTGTAAGATGTTTTTCAAGGTAGAATTTTCTGGGAAGGAAAATCTCTCTACAGAGGCTTCATCTTGATGACATCATCCTTGTGAGAGGAGAGGAGGCAGCATGGAGACCAAAATGTTTTTAACATGACCAGGACAGGAATTTGTTTTGCTTAAAAAGGCCATATTTGTTACGAGTCTTCTTTTTGGCCCCCGACCCTGATGAGAAGGGGGGTGGGTAGCAGAGAAGAGAATGCCAATTTTTACATGAAATTTTAAAAAACTTGATTAAAAAATGAGTGATAAAAGAAAAATAATATCCACAGAACTGCAGGAAAGAGAGTGTAAGGTGACAGCTTTCGACTGATCTTGGGGGTATCTTTTCACTAAAAGGAGGTCTGCTTGCTAAGCAGATTCTGAAGCTGTCAAAAAAGCAAGTAAAGAGAAATGGACATCAACAGGTAGAATATAGCCCTGGGTACAAGGGATGACTTGTGGGTATAAGCCAGTAGGATGGGTTTAGGCTTTCCAGGCCCCTTATAACTGTGGCCAGCACAGACTTCTCCTTTAATTTTCTCATTTAAACTTCATTCATTCATTCGTTCGTTCGTTCATTCGTTCGTTCGTTCGTTCGTTTATTTATTTATTGGTAGGGAGAGTTAGTTAGAGAGCATCCTTATTGTTTGAACTCTGGCCAGCACAGCCTCATTCAAACTTTATTTATTTATTCATCTATCTATCTATCTATCTATCTATCTATCTATCTATCTATCTATCTATCTATCTATCTATCTATCTATCTGTCTGTCTGTCTGTCTGTCTGTCTATTGGTAGGGAGAGTTAGTTAGGGAGCATCCTTATTGTTTGAATTTCCTGGGACCTCAAGAGTTTAAGTGACTTGCCCAGGGACTCATAGCTATAGAAATCAGGCAGACTGCTCCTCTTCTGAGCATCCATCTGAGAGAAGTCCTACTTCTCATTTGTAGGGAAAAGGGGAGGGAAATTTTTGTGAAAAGCCTAAATAACAATAGAGGATACAAGGGTCATGTCTAGAGTTTTAAAGAAAGAAAGGAGGGAGGAAATCCCAGATCTCTTTTTCTGGAGTCACCTAACTTCCCTTCCTCTTCTGCCAACTCTTTGATTCTACTGAAAATGGAGATCTTGAGTAAAGAAATGCTCTTATCCAGTAAGAAACTTGTTGACTTGACAAAGGGAAATCACATATGCATGCAACTGGGCAAAGGATGACATGGGGATTTTTTTTTTTACCTTAAAGAACAGCCAATTAAACAGGGATGGCAAACCCACAGAAATGGTTCAAGTAGAAGGTAGACATGCTTGCTTGGCAGACGCCTAATGCCCGAGCCCTATTCTGCCATCTGGGTGTCTGGGTGTCTGTACCGGCTAGCTCAGCCCTAATGTGGGCCAGATATAGCGTGTATATTTTAGGGGAATTGTCTACTCCATGATTATCTACCCAAAACGCTCTTCTCCCTGGGTGTGTAAGCAGCAAGTCAGACACTTAAACACAGGATATAGAGATTGACAAAGGTAATGAAGGTTTAGACTCTTCTTTCTGTATTGTGGTTCTAGGAATGTTCCTACAAGTTCTTCCTTTTGAAGACTTGGCTCATCATGGCCAATGTTTTAAGAGTTGATGAGGAGGAGGGAGGCTCACACTTCTGTAAGGTTTCCAGGGGTGCAGAGAGCCTCCCTCCCCACAATCCTGCACAGGCAGATAACAGAAGCCACCAGCCTCCCTGTTTTCTGACAAGCCATCAGACTGGCTTCTGGGACCTATCCCAAGGAGGGACGGTGGGTGGGTGGGTGGGATGATGATGACAATGACAATGACAACAGTGATAGCCAATGTTTCTACAGCACTTACTATGTGCCAGGCACTGTGCTAAGAACTTTATAATTATTATCTCATTGGAGAAGGGACCCACTTTCTCCACAAACACCAGCAACAAATAGCAATCAACTGTTAGCTGTATGTGCAAGTATTCTAGACTTATTGAGGTTTATAACAATCTGTCTATAATCTAATATAGGTAGATGATACTTTTGTATTCAATATGTATTTTACTTTACTGTGTAAATTAATTTTATGTATTAAGTATGTAATTATTTTATAGTATATTTATTGTTTAATAATATAATTTAGAATATGAATTATAATGATACAATAACAGCAGTTTGTTGTTATTAATAAATATTAAATAATACAAATATTAAAGCAACACATTAATTTCATAATAATGGAATAGTATATAATATATAATTTTATATATATATATATATAATATTATGTAATATATATACACAGCAAAGGACCTTGAGTTGGGAAGAACTGAGTTCAAATCTGTCTTCAGTCACAGAGAAATTGCATATTTCTGAGTTTCTGTTTGCCTCAGTTTTTCCAATTATAAAGTGAGGATAGTAGCCCCTTTTTCTATAGGGTTGTTATTATGAGGATCAAATGAGATAATGTGTGTAAAGCATTTAGAATAATGTCTGGCACAGACTAACCACTTAATAAAACCAACCTTCTAACACTTCCTCTGTCCATCTGTCCCTCCTTCCTTCTTCCCTCCATCCCTTTCCTCCTTCTCTTCCAACATTCCTTCCTTTTTCCCTCCCTCCTTCTCTCCTTCCTTCCCTCCCTTCTTCCCTCTTTTCCTTCCTTCTTCCCTCTTTTCCTTCCTTCCTTCCTTCCTTCCTTCCTTCCTTCCTTCCTTCCTTCCTTCCTTCCTTCCTTCCTTCCTTCCTACCTTCTTTCCTTCCTTCCTTCCTTCCTTCCTTCCTTCCTTCCTTCCTTCCTTCCTTCCTTCCTTCCTTCCTTCCTTCCTTCCTTCTTCCCTCCCTCCCTTCAATAATATGTATACAATATGCATAAATACACAACAGCTCAAAAGTTTGAGTGCCGCTTTCAGCTGCCCCTGCTTACCACTGACCAATAAACAAGAAGTCCCATCATCAAAGATCTAGTGTCTACACTGGCTGGCAAATGGCAGACGGATGGTCACCAGTGGCACCCACTTGGATGGGGGTAAATGTCTTATTATGTCAAGCTTCTTGGATTTAGACAAAGCCTGACAGGCCTTCTTCTCTTCAAACAAGCTACTCCAAAGGAGGAAGAAGAGCATTTAATTTTGACACTGAGACCTTTTTTAATGTGGGGGGAAACCAAAACCCAGGGGCAATCCAACCCACGAATCTCATCGTGCATGGTGAACAGGGAGACGCCCAAACTCAACCCTGTGAAACGAGGAGGGCCAGCCACCAAGCTGAGAGATGGAGCACGGACAGGGGATTCAGAGCCACCCCAAGGCTTATCTGTGGCTGGTAGACCCTGGGCAAGTCACGGAAACTCTCCAACCTCCTTCTCTGGGTGAAATCATAAACTCCACATCCAGCCATAGCTCCAACCCCCCCAAAAGGCAAGGTTTAAGTGAGGAAGATCATTTTGGTTCCACTTTGAGTCAATAATTTCCTCTCAGCTCCATCAGGTTTTCCCCCCTCTTTTCTCAGGCTTCCTAAGAAACATTTTCCTTCTTTTTGTTTACGATCACAAAACTCTGCACCATCTGTCCCAAGCCACGATGGGGAAAGCGTTGCTTGCCAAGTGCACAGAACTAAGAAATCGATTGGGACAAATATTCATGTGGAAACAGAGAGATCGTCCAATAGGCCCAACCTTGGGCGAAGGCTTCTTTTTTTTTTTTAGGCCAGGGAACTGTCGTATGGGGCCGAGGCGCCCCCGCGCCTGCCTCTCCCTTACTTGACTCTCATTCAACTGCAACAGGATGGCCATCGGAATAGAGCAAAGCCCGCCTGGAGGAGCCCGGGGTTGTTTTCAAAGGAAGCTCTCAATGGGAAAGGTGCATGCCCAGTCTGTCTGTCTCATTCTATTCCTGCTGTGAAATTAAATGATATGGAACTTAAATTAAGCAATTTCCTGAGAAAAATGAAGGAATCTCATAAGCTATGGCAGCTGCTATCTCTGTTGCCCAAATAAACTGTCTTCATTTTTTGAAACACGAAAGCTGGAAGGGAAAAAAAAATACATTCATGGTAGAGTGGAAGATACCCTGGCTCTGGAGCTCAAACTCTGAACCTGCCAGCTATGACGTGGGTGACCTAGGGCAAGTCACTGAACCTCTTTGTACCTCAGTTGTTCTCATCCGTAAAAGGGGAGGATTGGGGTGCATGGCCTCTCAGCTCTCTTCCAGATGGGAATCTACAAACCTAGGAATCTGGTTTCCCCTAGAGGATCGCACTGACAGCATTAAATTGACATGAAGGAGGGTATGGGTACAACTCCGCCATGTTTCAGCACTGGATGAGTGGCTGGCTTTGTCCTTGCTGTGGGCAAATACTGGGTGGAGGGATCTCTGATGTTTGTCCTTAAGAGAAGCCTGCGGTTTGGGCTTTTTGTTTGTTTTTGGTGAGAGCAGAATCGGACCTGGGATTCCATTGTTTTAAGGATTTTCCAGGGAGGAATTTTCCTCCTAATGCCCACCTGCATTTGCAACCTACAAGCAGAGAGCACCTCCAGGGGCACTGAGATGTAAGTGACTTGTCCCAGGCTCCACTCAGGGCTGTCAGGGGTGAGGCTCGACCCATTTCTCCCTGATCTGAAGGTCTGCTTCTCTGAGAATCAACGAGCAATCATCAGTAAGCAGAAGAGTCAGGAAAGAGGGAGAAGAGAGTAAAGAGAGTGCGTGTATCAGAGGCAAAAACAGAGTGAGAGGGAGCAGAAATAATCACAATAACACACAGCATGGCACTCTCCAATTTACAAAGCATTTCCTGCATTACAGCAGCCCTAAGTCATTGAGGCAATATTTAACTATCATCACTTAGAGACGGGGAAACTGAGGCTCAGAACCTTGTTTCTTATGATCACCATTGAGACAGCGTAATGTGATAGAAAGAAGTTCTGAGCTTGGAGTCATGGGGATCAAGGGATAGTTACTAGACATGGGATAATGGATGTCACCCTAATGAACTTCAGCTTTCTCCTCTGTAAAGAGGGGATAAAAATAGCACCAACCACCCAGGGTGGTTGTAAGGATTACGTGATATAATAATTGTAAAGCACTTAGTATAATGCCCAGCAAAACAACAGCAACAACTACCACCACCACCACCATCACCACAGCCATTAAACAGGAACAGTAATGTCTGCAGTACCTACTGGAGGTAAAGTGTGCTCTCTCTGTCTCTCTTTCTAATCTATATTTTTAATTATACTTTTTATACCTACACCCATCAACAGCACCACCACCATTATCACTATCTTCCTTATCATCTCAGCAAAGTAGAGGGCTCAGTCTCAAGCTCAGGACTTTGGACTACTCTTTGCCCATTGTGCTATCCATTCAATCTCTTGGCCTCTTGTTGGTAAGAAAGAAAATAAGCAACCCAAACTTGATTTGTAATTTAATGCAGAATATGGTAGAGGAGAGGGAGTTTACTTTTCCCCTTATTGAGGGGAGGAGTGGAGAGTGCTGCCCCACTATTATTCTCAAAGATGTGGATAATGGGAGCATGAGTCCATCCTCAATGGGTCAGGAAGAAAACATTTGATCCATTCAACTATTATTTGACCAAATAAAAAAAACAAAAACAAAAGAAAACCATGCAAATCTGTTTATCTGCCTAGAGGTGCAAGTCTTAGAACTGTTGTACCTCATTAGTGTTTTCTATCACTTCCCAACTCATAAAGAGGATTCGGTTATGAATTATGGATTATTGCTGCAATGTCTTTCTCTGCTCCAAATCACTGCTACCATAACACACAAAAATGGTTAAGAACCCCTCTATTTCCAACCCCTTCCTCCATGCTAGGCTCACAAAGATCAGAAATGAATACGAGAATTTTGTTGATCAAATAGCAAGCATACTTTCTTCCCTTCAGACTTCAATCATCTGATGAAAGTCTGGAAGAGTACCACCATCACCACCACAAAAAGGGAACAGCAATGCCTACAGTACCTAGTGGAGTTAAAGTTAAAGGTACAAATCTCTCTCTCTGTCTCTCTCGCTCCCCCTTTCTCTGTCTGTCTGTCTGTCTCTCTTTGTCTCTGTTTCTCTCTCTGTCTCTCTCCCCCTTTCTCTCTCCCTCTGTCTCTCTTTCTCTCTCTCCCTCTCTGTCTGTCTGTCTCTCATCACATCATTTAGCTCTGATTTCCCACACCTATAAAATAAAGAACCACAGATCCAGTCCTTGAGCTGTGAGCCCCCTCAGAAGCCATCTCTCCCAAACCTCTCATTTTATACATGAGGGTTAGAATAGATGACCTCTATTCAACTCTAAATCTATGATCCTATAAAAATAATTACCCTGGAAACAAAACCAAAAAATGGCTGCAACATCCAATAACAGCAAATCCACCTTAGAGAGCCAGAGAAAAAGTCACTCAGTGTTAAGACTGTGAGCTGGCCAGAGTCTAATCACCACCATTCCAGGCCATACCAAAGAACTTGATGGAAGGTCATTTAATTCTCGAAGCTTCATTGCCATTACTCCTCCCTCCCTCCCCCAAACTCCACATCCATGAATATACAATTCAGGATGTCTGGAGGCTGGAACGCCATGGATTCTGTAGCAGTTGCTTCCAAACCACATGTTCAAATATTTTTGCAGCTGACTGTGGCTTCAGTGGAAAGACCTGCTGTTGTTCCCAAAGAATAGAGGCTATGTTGGAGCCTTGGCTGCAGCTGTCCGAGGTCCAGCACCACCTGAAAAATAAAGTAACTAATCCCCAAAGCATTGGTGTGACTCCACCAATGGATGGCCCAACCTGCTTCGTTGTACGTGGGGCCTTGAGAGTCATCCCTCCTTTGCCAGGTTTTGATAAAAATGTGGAAGACGCCAGATTACGGTGTGGAGAAAAGACCCCCTGATTTTTGTTCTTTGAAGATAAAGTTGTTTTTAAAGATCTTCCTCAATGTTGTTGCACCTATGACTTCTGTGGCACAGAAATCCTGTCTCAGATACCCCAGTCAACCAATTATTGAGCATGTGTGTCAGGCAAGTTCTTGGGATGCCAAGAAAGGCAAAAGATGGTTCCTGCCCTTAAGGAGCTCATGATCTCCCCCCTCCATGCTATCTGGAGGATCAGATCTTCTCTGTAAGCTGTAAAAAGAGGGGTTGAGGCTCCATCGCCTCTTTTGGTAGACCAATGAGTGGCTATAAAGTACCTACTGTGTGCCAAGCACTAAGCCACCAAGACAGTGAATTCTATGGATACAAAGAAAAAGCAAAGGCCATTCCCAGCCCTCCAAAAGCTAGAGACCACACAGATAAGCCAGAACACACAAGACTAAACACCAAGAAGGAAGAAAAGCAGGTTAGAAGAATTCGGGTGAGATGTGGAACCAGCAACATCCTCCTGGAGGGGAGGAAACTTGTTCTGAGTTTAGGCTAACTCTCTATTAAATTAAATAAGACAGAGGACAAGAGAAACATATATTTTTTTTTTTTTTAGGAATTCAATGAAGTTCCCATCTAAATAGGTTTATTGATTCCTAACAGCTATGAATCCCTAGACAAGTCATTTAACGTCTGCCTACATTTCCTCATCAGTAAATAATAGCACCTACCCTTTGGGGGGCTGTTGTGCGAGATAATAACTGTGAAGCATTTATCACAGTGCCTAGCACACAGTAGGTGCTGTATAAATAAATATTAGCTATTATTATTGTTATTATTAGTATATAAATAACACTTGCCAGGATTGTTGTGAAAATAATAGGAGAGAAACACTACGGCATTGATCAGAGCACCTAGCACACAGTAGGTGCTAGAGAAATGTTAACTCTTACTCTCATTATTATTAATATTAGGATACCAATCCCTATTCTCCATAATTGTTACAGGAATTAAATGAGATAAACACTGTAAAGCTTTGATCACAGCACCTAGCACACAGTAGGTGCTAGAGAAATGCTAACTCTTACTCTCATTATTATTAATATTAGGATACTAATCCCTACTCTCCATAATTGTTAAGGAATTAAATGAGATAAGCATTGTAAGGTTTTGATCACAGCACCTAGCACACAGTAGGTACTAGAGAAATGCTCTTACTCTCATTATTATTAATATTAGGATACTAATCCCTACTCTCCATAATTGTTACAGGAATTAAATGAGATAAGCATTGTAAGGTTTTGATCACAGCGTCTAGCACACAGTAGGTGCTAGAGAAATGCTCTTATTCTCATTATTATTAATATTAGGATACTAATCCCTACTCTCCATAATTGTTACAGGAATTAAATGAGATAAGCATTGTAAGGTTTTGATCACAGCACCTAGCACACAGTAGGTGCTGTATAAATGTTAGCTATTATTGTTATTATTAGGATAATAATAAGACCTACCTTTCAGGGTTGTTAAGATAGTGAATTTAAACTTGGGACTAATTCCTGATAAACTCCATATTCCAACTCCAGATTTAGGGTCTTATCCATTGGACCACCTAAGCTGCCTTGTTCTATAGATTTAACAGACTGAGGGGAGAAATTGAGGGATTTGCCCATTATCACAGAGCTATTAAAGAGTCAGAGGCAGGATGTAAACTCTCATTTCTCTCACATCCCACGGATATGCTAAATTGCTTCTCAGAGGATCACAGAAGAACAAATTACTAACCAACACAATTCCGAGAAAAGGATTAATAATCGATGCCAGAAAGGATAAGTGGGAACTACCTGGGCTTGCAAGCACTAAAGGAATGGGTGCACCACATCAGGCAACATTCCAGAAGGGGCAAATGAAATGACCTAATGAAGAAATCCATGGGTTCTGTCCCATTTAGGGCTTGTTGTGGCTACCTTGGACGTCCATCTGCTGCCCAGCTGTTATTAAACTGCCCCTAATCCCTGTTAATAATGCCGGGTTATGTGACTCCATGAGAATCGAGGTCCATCCAAACTTCATTTGGTATTTGCTGCCAGGCTGGATTTCTTTAGACTCTGGTCTCTAGTAAAAAGCAGGATGAAGAGAATTCATTGGCAGGTGTTAATTTTCAGGCGAGCCAGGCGGGCAGAATCTGCTCTTGGGTTCTGAAGGACACCACAGCATAGCCAGAGCACAAAAGGTCTAAGGACAAACAAGTCAGGTAGAAAACACCGAGTTCCTAAAACTCGAGCAATGAGATTCAGTTTTTAGGAATTGTCCCTTCTTCAAGAGGGGAGACTGCAGTGAGCTAGATTAACAGCCATGTGAACTTGGGGAGTCTGATGGTCACCCCTGTTTATTAGAGAAGTCTTTTTAACTCAGCACAGTAGCATGATGGTTTCCTCAAGGGTATGGAAGCCAGGAAAACAGATGGAGAGGTGGAAGGGCTAACCCCCTCATTTTACAGATAAAGAAACTGAGGCGAAGAGAGATTGATGATTGGTCACGTTACACAGTTCTTTGTGTCTGAAATGGGATTTGAACTCAGGTCTTCTGAAATCTGATTCTAATTCACAATCCACTGTATTACATACTACCCGATTAGTAGTGCCCACTGTCTTCCAGGCATTGGGGAATATAAAAAAATGAAGCAATCCCACAGGAAAGAAATAGAGAAAAATGGAACAAAAGATAGCTGGGGATCAATGGATGTATATATCAACATCTATTATTTTTTCTTTTGGTCAGTGCCTGTGATTTCAAGATAGGAACCCCTAGAATGAAAACAGTACACTATAGTTAGATAATTTATATATAAATTGAGTTTTCTGGGGCTCTTCTCAAGGAAGACTTCTGTCCAGGGTCACAAACTCATACACGGGGCTAAACACAGGTCTTAATGATTCCAAGACCACTGGGTCATCTGCTACTCAGGGACCAGAAAACAGCCTGACACACATACAAGGACACCAGGAATAGGGCGAAGTCCAACTTCCTGCCAAGAAGAGATACGTAGACTCCTTGGTCCCTACAAACTCTTCTTCAGAATTCAGACATTGCCGTCACCTGGAAGGTATCAGATGCTGAACAAACAAAATCAATGGGACTCCCTCCATGGCAGGTATCCAGGGCAGAAGCTGATGCAAAGAAGCACCCAATACCTTATAATCCAAGGGTCCAGCACGTGTCACTGGCCCCATCTCTTCTCCTTCCAGAGGTCTATTTTGGGAAACCAATACATTTCCTCTCTAGTGTTGGGGGCTTTAAATGAATTCTGGCTGTCTCCTGTCTTCCTACATTTGCTTTTATGGGATGATGGGGTTGAATGAGTCAGCCTAGAAGATTTCTACTTTAAGTCTGTGATGGAGGAGCTGTCCTACATTGGAAAGAGAACCTGGGCTTGAATCCTGGATCGACCCCTTCCTCCTATGTCAGCTTCAGCAAGTGACTTGATCTCTCTGGGTCTCCCAGCTCCTTGGATGTAAAATGAGGAGGGGATTGCACAGGATGGCCTCTGAGCTTTCTCCTAGCTTTAAAACTATGGTCCTATGAAGAAAAGTGTGAGAATAACACAGACTTATTCATGCCTATGTGGTGTCCCCCCATAGAAAGAATGGAAGCTGCCAGGGCGCAGGGTTTCATTTTTCCTAGAATGTATGACAGCACCAGGAACACATTGGTTGGCCAATTAATGAAATTTTGGGAGGGAAATGACTCATCTACACAGACATGTAGAAAAGGGATCAGGGCCAGGGCCTGTGACTTTCTGGGTAGAGAAAACTCTAGGGAGGAAATTTTCTCAATGCAGGTGCAGGTTGGTAACTTCCTCACTGATTACAGTCTCGGGGAATGCCCTAGAGCTTAAGGGTCAAAACTCAAGACCTGAGGCAGCAGGAGGTCCACAGGACCACAGGGTGGTCCAGATTAAATTAAGATGGAATTTGGTGGGGCATCCAGGTGGCTGAATGGATTTAGAGTCAGGTTTAGAGACAGGAGGTCCTGGGTTCAAATCTAATCTCAGATACTTCTTAGCTGTGTGACCCTGGGCAAGTCACTTAACCTCCATTGTCTAACTCTTACTGCTCTTCTGTCTTGGAACCTAAATTTAGTATCAATTCTAAGATGGAAAAAAAAAGAGTTGGGAAATATTTAACAAATAATATACAATAAAATATAAATAGCATTACATTTTAGAACTAACTGAAAAATGTAGCCCATGTCTTAAACTGCCCCAAATCAAAAAACTCTCACCTTCTGTCTTAGGTTCAATACCGTGCATTGGTTCCAAGGCAGAAGAGCAGTAAGAGCTGGGCAATGGGGATTAAGTGACTTGCCCAGGGTCACCCAGCTAGGAAGTGTCTGAGACCAGATTTGGACCCGGTTCCTACCAATTGCAGGCTTGGCTCTCTATCCACTGTGCTACCTAGTTGTCCCTCCCCAACTTAAAAAAAAAATCACTACCAAAAGATTAAATAAATTCATCCGGCTCTCACGGACACTATGAATCAGATGAGGAACTTCCACTCTTTGCTCTGTGGCTTCAAGGACATATAATGTGAATTAGACAGTTGGTAAATTCCCACTGCTTGAGGATTTGGGGAAAGTCAGTCATTTTTCCTATTCATCTCTTCTAAGTGACTATTGCTAATCACTAGAGGAAAGACTCCTCCAAACTTACTCTACAAGCCGGAGCTTGTTCACTGTTGTTTTCAGCAAATTGGGGCAGAATTATTACACCTTTTGGCTTCCAGATCTGCCTCAATGGGTACAGTTTAATGGATGCAAAGAGAATTTATGTGGCCGCCATGATGAAAAGCTGAAGCTTCTGGTAATTTTTTTCTCCCCTGGGAGAGTGTTACTGGAAGATAGGCTTATGGTGCCACTATGCAGCACTTATTATGAAATTAGTTCCAACCTATTGAAAAAAGATCAATTGTGGATGACACAGCAGGTGAGGGAATGCCTGGTGGTGAGGGCTAAAGAATATGATTCAGGGGAAGGGGAGTCCTCCAAGAGACTGGCAAATTCACAGAGAGAGGAAAGGAGGAACGAAGGAATGGAGGGATAGAGGGAGGAAGAAAGGAAGAGAGGGAAAGACAAAGAAAGAAAGAGAGAGAGAGGCTCTCCTCTCCCTCTCTTTCTTTGTCTTTATATATGTATATGTGTGTGTGTGTGTATATACGTATACACATATATGTAGAGAGAAGAAAGAAAAAGAAAAAGAAAGAAAGGAAGGAAAAAATAAAAAAGAAAGGAAAAAGAAAGAGGGCTCTCCTTTCCCTCTCTTTCTCTGTCTTTATATCACACACATATATATGGAGAGAGAGAGAGAGAGAGAGAGAGAGAGAGAGAGAGAGAGAGAGAGAGAGAGAGAGAGAGAGAGAGAGAGAGAGAGGGAGGGAGGGAGAGAGAGAGAGAGAGAGAGAATCTACAAGACTCAGCTAAAATTCCACCTTCTACAGAAAGCCTTTCCTGATCCCTGTTATTGCTGGTGCCATCCCTCTGTTGATTATCCCCAATTTAGCTTGTTTGTCCATAGACGTTTACATTCTCTCTCTCCCATTAGAGTGAGAGCTCCCTAGGAGCAGGGACTGTTTACGGCTTTTCTTTCTTTCCCCAGCACATAGTAGGAACTTACTGACTGATCACTGTTTGCATATGATCATCACAAGAGGAACACTGCAGGGCTCTTTGCTCGGGACTAAATAATAGCTATTTAGAATGTTGTTATCAACTATTTTAAAATGCAGCTGCCGAGCCATAGGAAATTAACCCAAATTTGCCAGTCCTGCCTCTTTTATTTTCCCATTTTCCATCGCATGCATGGAAGAAACTTAGGAAATGTTGAGAAAACATCTGTAGCTAGCCATGGAACAGAAGACAGAGAGCAGGCTCCACAATCACTGACAGTGGGAATGCCTTGGAGGGTGCAAAGATTGCATCCTGGGATAGAAACTGTGGCTTCTTAACAATCCTGAAGACTTCTGTAATTGAACCAAACTTTAAAAAAATTACATGTAATAGTGTCTGCCACATGCCCTTGTTCTCATGGGCCTTGAATTTATTGTGAAAAACAGAATTTCTAGGAACAAAATCCAGCCTTAAGTAAAATGTCTAGTATAACCACCATCTAGGAATTCCCAGGGACCGGGGATGGTTTATTACCTGTGCTAGTGCCTCATTCACCCTCATTAATCAGCAGGCACATATGGAGACTGATGAGGCTACCATCTAAGACAGCCCTTAGTTACTGTGGCTTCATTAACATTTTTATTCATTGGTGAATAACACGAGAACAATAACTCCTAAGATTTATCGTTTAACAGTTGACAAAGCACTTCGCCCATATTATCTCACTTGAGCCTCCAAAGAACAGAGAGGTAAGCACAACAGGTCCTAGAATGATAGACTTGGGGCTAGAAGGGATCTTAAAGGGGACAGTTAAACAGAATGAGGAAAGAGACCCAGAGAGGGGGTCGCCAAAGTGTTTAAGTCATAGAACTAGGACTGGAACCCAAAGCTCCTAGACCACTGGGCTGGATCAAGAGTTCAATAGATCTGAATTGTATGGCTAATCATCAATGATCTCTGGTATTATATGTGGGTTAGGGTAACAGGATCCAGGAAATCCCCAAATAACTCCCCACTCTAGCTTTAGCTTCCAGTTCTACCTTCTTCTTCAATCAATCTTTCACCTGAGCCGATCCAACATGGCAGCACTTCCAGTGGACCTCACCACTCTTGTCCTACATATTCTCATGTCCTTATTTACCCTCTTACTTTCATTTAATGCTCTCGGTCTCCAGGGTCTCCTCTGCCTCTGTAGAAAGACCATTCTACTCCTCAAAAGAACAGCTCCCACTGAGCTAGTGCTTTAAGATCTACAAAATACTTTCCTATAAAAGAAGTCACTTCCTCCTCTTTCCAGATTCAGAAATTAAAGCCCCTGGAGGGGATGAGACTTTCGCAGAGTCTCGGAGTCTATAACATAGGGGGAGATTCGAACCCAGGTGTTCTGCCTTTAAGCCCATTGGTCTGTCCAATAAAGCATGTCGAGAAGCCAATTCAGAGTCCTTCATGGTAGAATGGCCAAATCTCTATAATAATGTGATGTTCTCAAGAGCAAAGACTGGGTTCTTTGGTTGTGGTTGCTTGTTTTGTTTTGATGGGGGGGGGGGGGGAGTTGGTCTTTCTTTTGTATTCCCAACTGTTGGCATAGTGTCTGCAAGATAGTAATTAATTAATAATTGCTTGTTGACTGACTAGAAGAGAAAATTGAAACACAGGAGGGAGAGAGAAAACATTAAGTTCTCATCAATAAAGAGCACCATAAAACACTGTCTGCCATCAGAGATGAGTTCCTTGATAAAAAGAATGACGAATCTGATTTTCTATGTTCTATGAAGGAAGGAAAGAAGCCTACTGTGTGTCAGGTCCTCTGCCAAATACTTCACAGATATTATTGTGTTTGATCCTCACACCTCTAGAGGCGAGTGCCATTATTTTCCCCAATTGACATCTGAGGAAACTGAGGCAGAGAGCAGTCAGTGGATCTGACTTAGGAAATGAGCAGCTTAGGAACAGGGCAGCAGGAGGAGAACAGCTATTAAGAAGGTGGGTAAGGCAAAGGATGCTGGAAGGGACCTTAATCTATCTCATTTTACAGAGAGCCAAAGAAGCCAAGACCCACCAAGGGAAGGTGACCTGCCCAAAGCCGCTGGAATAGCCATTTTTAGAAAGGGGTCTCGAACCAACCGAGGCTTCCTAACATATCGTGCCATGAGATCACCCCAGGAAGCACATGCGGAGCACAGCTGTCAGATGTTCCTCTCATACCACCTGCTTTGGTATCCACTTCTCGCATTAAAACCAGATGGGGCCATAAACAGGTGCTCACGACCATTTCAAGGAAAGGAGACTCATTCCCTGGAAGAGGGGAAGGAATGGATTTCATTCCCTGGAAGATGGGATGGGCCAGTAGGCTGTGACTTATCTCAGTCAGCTGTATTAGAGGAGAAGCCTTGGAACTAGTGGTTGAGGATCCTGACTGGGGTTAAGTCTCTTGGTTTAATCTGAAGAAACCCAATGGGGGAAGAGAATGGGAAGCTGAAAAGCCACCCAGACATTGAAATCTCTAGCAACACATGGATACATCTCTCAACTAGGTCTCAGTCTATTTATAAGAGCTTTGAAGTCACCCTCCACAGAGCAGGGGGTGATCTGAAGTATAACAACACTAGGATGATGGTTTGTTCACCCTCACAGCCGCCTCCTTGACAGATGGGAGTCCTCTGGAGGAGATGCAGTCTTGAATTTAAACAGTTTGTGATTTTTAACCCTGATTTCAGAGGCTGAGGGAGAGAGAAGGAGGGGGAGAGAGAGAGAGAGAGAGAGAGAGAGAGAGAGAGAGAGAGAGAGAGAGAGAGAGACAGAGACAGAGACAGAGACAGAGAGACAGACAGAGAGAGAGAGAGAGAGAGAGAGAGAGAGAGAGAGAGAGAGAGAAAGAGAAAGAGAGAGAGAGAGAGACAGAGAGAGGGAGAGAGAGGGAGGGAGAGAAAGAGAGAGAGACAGACAGACAGACAGACCAACAGAGACAGAGATACAGAGAGACAGAGACAAGGAAAGAGAGAGAGATACACACACAGAGGATGAGAAGAGAGACACACAGACAGAGACAGAGAGAAGGAAAGAGAAAGAGAGAGATACACACACAGAGGATGAGAAGAGAGAGAAAGAGAGGGGAGAGAGAGACAGACAGACAGAAGGAAAGAGAAGGAGAAGACAGAAACAGAGAGAAGGAAAGAGAAGACAGAGAGAAGGAAAGAGAAAGAGAGATACACACAGAAGATGAAAAGGGAGTGAGAGAGAGAAGGAAAGAGAGAGACACACACAGAGGATGCAAGAAGAGGAGGGAGGGAGGAAGGCACAGACAGACAGAGACAGAGAGAAGGAAAGAGAGAAGACAGAGGAGGAAAGAGAAAGACACACACAAAGAATGAGAAGAGGGAGAGAGAAGAAAAGAGAAAGAGAGAGAAGACAGAGAGAAGGAAAGAGACACACAGAGGATGAGAAGAGAGAGAGAAAAGACAGAAGGAAAGAGAGACGCACACAGAGGATGAGAAGGGAGAGTGAGTGAGTGAGTGAGAGAGAGAAAAGAAGAAAAGAGAAGACAGAAGGAAAGAGACACACAGAGGATGAGAAGAGAGAGAGAGAGAGAGAGAGAGAGAGAGAGAGAGAGAGAGAGAGAGAGAGAGAGAGAGAGAGAGAGAAAGATGCTTGAAGCTTGTGCCTTATGGAATAATTTGGAGAGACATTCCATAAAGAGATAAATCTCCTCCAAAGACTAAATATTAATAAAACTGTGCTTTGGCAAAACCCTGAAATAGTTTTAAGGAACTAAGTGAACCAGAAACATGGCTAGACTTGTCCATCCCTCTTTGTTTTAAGGGTCGTTTTGTTCCACTCAGTAAATCGCGTCATGAGAAGTGTTGATAAAGACAAATATGAGGTCAGAGACAGGATGGCGTGTGCTCTGAAACGAGCAACGGCAAGTGGACGCTTCTTTTATTTGGAGATTGTTGGGGGTCTGGATTGTTTGGGATCTCAGAGATGTTCTGATGGAAAAAGCTTACTTTTCAAGAACCTCGCCTTTGATTTCTTTCACAGAATCCTAGAGTGGCCATGAATAATGGTCCTTCAGTCTCTGCTTCAAAGGAGGGGAAGATCCATTCCTTCTGGAAACAACTTTTTCCATTTTGGATTAGCTCTAATTGCTGGGAAGTTCTTACTTATATCAATCCTCAGTTTGTTATTGTGGCTACTTTTAAGACCTGATATCAATTCAGAGCCAGAAGGGATCCCAGAGACCCTCTAGTGCAATAGAGCATAGGTTAGGTGAATAGAGTAAGTGAACAGTTTAGGGTCATGAATGTGTCAGAGGAAGGATTGGAAACCAGGTCTTGACTTCAAGTCCTTTTCTTTATCCACCACATCACCCTTCTCCACGGTTGCTCGCTCTGTTCTTAGGGGGCCCAGCAGAATAAGTCTGCTTTTTTGCTTGAAGGTAGTTATCACGGACTCTCTAAGTTTTACTCGATCCACCTTAAACACGAATAGTCCCGTTATGTGATACTCATTTGGCACAGTTTCACGGCACGTCACCATCCTGGTTATCTTCCTGTCAACATTCTCCAGCTCATTAATGGCCTTCCTAAAATGTGGCACGCAGGATGAAGGTACAAAATTCCAAGCATGGTCTGACTAGGGACCTATTATCTCCTAAACCATGTATATAAGATGGCTTTTAAGTAGAAATTTAAAAAAGAGAATATATTTTACAGTTGGGTCAATCTCCAGGAGTACCTGGATAATTAACGTGACGTATCGTAATTAGCACGGCCAAATGCAGCAGCACAGTTAAAGAATGAAAACTTGAAGGATTTTTTTTCCATAGGCTTCCCTAGAAATGGTACGTGGGAAGTTTTAATGAAGTACTACAACAATTCTAAAGGCCATTTGAGCAATTACAGTTGAAAACTCAGAAAGCCTTGAAATACCAATACCATTTTCACGAGAAATAGTATATAATAAAGTGAATCTGTCTGAACTTTCTTTTTATTCATTTGTCCAAATGGTTTCTATATGTAGTGTTGGAGAGGGCTGAGTAGAGTGTAGCCTGCAAATATAATGAAAAATGCAAAAAAGGAAAAGAATGGGAGAATTATTGAAATGGAGATTTATTCAAATTTCAGTAAAAGGCCCATTGACCAGAAATCTACAACTAATAAGCCTTTTATTTTTCCTGTCCCAGATTTAAAGAAGATTTTCCCTTTGGAAAATGTTCATCTAGTGGGAGGACAAAAACAACTGAAACTGTCCCCCTCCTACTTCCTGTGTCTGGTTCTTTCCAAACTGTGGGTGAGTCTCTCCTCTGCCCACCTCCTTCTCTTCTCCACTGACTATTTCTCTCTCTTCCCTTTTCTAAGAAGTCAACTCAAAGTCATAACTGAGGTCGCGCTTAAGGCTATGTTATCTGGGGAATGAACATGGCAGCCTTAAAAAAAACAAAAAAACCCGAGTGTTAATTATCCCTCCGGTCTTCCGATCAAAAAGAATGCTCTGTCACACAACATTCTGATCTAGGGACCCAAGTTCTTCTTTTTTTAAAAGTCTGACTTGTTTAAATTGTTTTTCCTTTTTTAGATGTGAAATTCAGAGCCCTGAACTCATTTTTAATCAATTTCCTATTTTTTTTTTAACTTTTTCTTATCATTTTGGTTATATTTTTGCTCATAACTGAGTGGAGGGAAGGCCTGAATTTCAGATCAAAGAAGATCAGCCTTGAGATCAAGGGCTGCTGTAACATAATTGTCTAAACCCCAATCTGAGGAGGTTCCATTTTCGAATGGGATTCAGGACGTACCACAGAGGGCTCTTGGTCTCCATCATCTACTTTGACGACTATATTTTTAAAAATGGGTTTCCTTGGTTATCCCATGCATTTATATATATATAGTTCTAAATTGACTAAACAAATAAATTTAAAAAAATATATAGTCATAATTCTGAAGAATTTGGAGGCTTCACCAGCCAGACAAAAGGGCGGAGGACGCACAAAAAAGGGGAAGAACCCCGAGGGGGGAGAAAAGAAAGACATCTTTCCTCTGGAGCAGGTGGATACCTTGACCAGAGAGCTTGGCCTTTGTCCAGCACACTGCCCAGGGCCTCAGTCAATAATTAATACAGCAAACAAAAGGGAGGCAGTACCTTTTGAGAGATATTGAAAAGCTCCGTCTGACCTCCTAATTTAAAGAGGAAAAAAAATGCTCAAGTTATCTGTCACAGCAAGCTGGCACAAGGAAATATGGCCAAAGAGAGGCTTTGTCTCCAAGCCTGACATTCCAATCCCTATTAACACCCCCCCCCCCATCCCAGGAAACAAAGAGAGCCAGTGTCAGAGGGCCCAGGTGGGCCAGGGGCGGAGGAAGGCGGGAGGACGCAGCAGACCCCAGGAGGAGAGGTTCTCTGGGTGTGGGCTGACCCCGAACCTGAGCTGAAGCAGAGTCGTTCTGATGTAATCAGCTCGGGAAGACAAAGGTGAACCCCCACCCCCACAGCATCTCAGCCCCCTTCTGGGCAAATGGTTTCTTAATGCGTACCTGCAATTCCATCCGAGTAGGGGGCTTACAGGCCTGGTATTTTGGTCCCTGATATTCTACAGCACAGGCAGAGCTCTGTCCTCCAGCCTCCCTCTGCCTTCTCTTCTTGCTCGTAGCCCCAAAGACGATATCCATCCCTCTTCCGCCATCTTTATCACCTTACATACTTCCCATCCCTCAAGGCACCACCCAAGAGCCACTTCGTCCAGAATCCTCTTGGCTTTCCCTTCTAGCTAAAACCTCCCCAAATTTCCTACATCTCTTTTCTCAAAGCTTCCCTTTGCTGGATCCCCTCCACCCTAGTATAAGTTATTTGTCGACCTGCCTTAACCCTCGTCCATCTGATGATAAAATCCCGAGGAAAGGAAGCGCGATAATATCAGCGTTTACATTTTCCTGGACCAAATTGCTTTGTGGGTGTCTGTCTAGGTGCATGTGTATATAAAAGCATTTATTTGGCACCTGCTATTTGCAAGGGGCCATGCTGGGTCTGGGGACTTCAAAGACCAAAACCATTGGATGAACCAAAGTTCTTCACATAAATAACTTGCCCTAGATAACCTTGGAGGTCTCTTCCAGGGCTAAAGTTCTGGACTCCTATTTTCTGCCCCCAGGTCTGCTAGGGTTTACTGTGTCAGCCCAGGCAGCACGAGGATTCCTAAGCACTATTTTTGGGGTGCACCAGGGCCTTCTCTGAACTCCTCTGTCTCTTGCCAGACGAAGGAGTGCAGTGAGATAGCAAGAGGCCAGTCGACCTCCGCGCTTATCAACTCCAAGACAAGTGGAGCTCCTCCAAGTCAGAAATTACATTTCAAGCCCTTGACCCTTCAGAAAACTGCCCGAGAAGCTTGCCAGCCCCAAGAAGAGCGACTCGATGCTCAAGGGTGAGAGTGGGCAGTTACCTATTCCAAGGCAGGGAAGAGTATTAAGTAATAAAGTACACAGCAACTAGCAAGTACTGGAAATGGAATTCTTCCTGGGTGCATCAGCTCCTAAAAATAGGTCATCTAATTTGGTGGGAATCAGTACAAAGGCCCATCCAATCTGTATTCCTCCCCAATAAAAACTCCTGGTATTTAGACACCTGTCTAGGGATAGGGACCTAATGCTAGCATTGCTGCCCTGTCATTATCTCTATTTATCCAGTCGACGTCTTGTGTGTACATTGTCGGTGTGTCGTCTCTTCTGTTAGATGATGAAGCCCTAAAAGACTGTATCCCTTTGATTTATAGTTTTAGCACTTAACACAGGGCTGGGCAGATAAGCTCATGCTTCTGGTCCGGACTGGAGGGGATTCCCAGATGACAAACTCCCTCTACCAATGCAGCTCTGTACTTTCTCTGTAAATGATCGTCTTAGAAAGCTTGGAAGAGCACCGAGGAGCTAAACAATTCACCCAGGGCTCCACGAGCTCTGAAGTCAACTTTCTGTGTATTAAGACATTCTGCCTCTCGTGACATCTCATAAATATTTGCTCATCTTCTTGAGTTTTTTTTCTACCACTGGGAATCTGAGTGTAGCTCCAGGCATCAAGGAATAAGGCATCAAGGAATAAATCCTATAAGGATTTAGAGATTTATTTTTGCTATGCTTAACTCTCATTTGCTAGGGTTGCAAAGATACCATTCTGATTTTCTTCAAGGACAGAACTCCTCAGGGAGAATGGAGAGGGAGAACATCTTCCCCATTCAGCCTATGTGTCCTCTCATTGTAAAAATAGTAATGTCCCTAGGATGCTAATTTTAAAGTAAATTTCCCATCATATAAAAATAGTTACCCCAAGCTCCTGCCCAAGGATGTGAATTTTAAAGTTGGCCTTTAACAAAGTTCAGCTTTCCTGCTTGATTTGGCCTAAAAATCATGCCTTCTTCAAAATATTCCCATCAGGGGCAGCAAAGCAGCTCAGGAGATAAGAAGTCAGAACTAGAGATTTCCTGGATTGAAATTTGGCCTCAGACACTTTCTAGCTGTGTGACCGTGGCCAAGTCACTTGACCCCTATCCCTATTGCCTAGCCCTTACTTACTTACTTACTTACTTACTTACTTACTTATTGCTCTTCTGCCTTGGAACTAATACATAGTGTTCATTCTAAGATGAAATATAAGATTAAAAAAAATTTCCCATCTACCTAAAGATTGCTCTAAAAGCTTTATCTGCCCAGGATCTGACTCATAATGAGTTCACAATAATGATACATTCCTGTAGGACTTGGTGGCTTCAGAAAAAGGACAGTGTCTCATCTAACATCTGACAAAAGCCCACGTGAGGTTGGACTTAGGATTTCTAAGCAAGAATGGCTTCCACAAGAAGTCAGAACCTAAGTCATGCCTCAATGCACGTGGGACCAAAATCTCTCCAGCAGAAAGCCATCCTCATGAGCATCCAAGCCTCACTGGCCCAATGGGTAAGGGCGCTATATAATTCAAGTTAAACCTCAAAGCTATTCTTCTGTCTGTCTGTCTGTCTCTTCTGTTTCTCTAGATGAACTGAATGGAAGGAATGCATCTGTGAGGTGTAATTATTTGGAGTCATCCACGGGCCCGAATTCTGCTGAAGACTAGTTCTTTTGGCCTGAATGGCATTCACATCTGCTGGTTTGGGCCATGAGAGGAGGAAGGATGTCAAGGGAAAAACTCTCTCTGACATTTTAACTTACAAAGATCACAGGGAACAGAAAATTATACAGGGCATGTGAAGACAAAAAGATGTGGGTCACTAGGAAGTATGAATGGGAAACAAGGCGCTAAAATGTTGTTCCTGTGCTAAGAAATACGTTGGAGCAAGCCTGCCAAACCACAACAGAAATTTAGAGTAGAGCCATTTGGGCATTTTCCCATATGAGATTATGGTTTTTAGTCAATGTTTGTGTGTATATGTGTTTGACTTAGTGTGTGATGATGGGGGGCTTGGCACAACAGACATCATTGTTTACATATATATGTTCAAGATAGAAACATACATATTTTTAGTCCAGACCTAGAGATTTTAGAAGGGAGAAATGCTGTGAAAATGGCATCTACCACTACAAAAGGACACCAAATCTGCAAATGATCGTCTTAAAAATGATCACTTATCATATTCATCTATTTAATGAATCCATTGATTCATCTATCTTATCATCTATGTATCTGTCTATCCATCTGTTTATCTATCTGTCTCTCCATCCACCTATTTATATAACCATTCATCTCTCTATCTAATCATCTGTGGTATCACCTATCATATCCATCCATCTAATGAATCCATTGACTCATCTATCTCATCTATATTATTTATCGCATCCATCCATCCATCCATCCATCCATCCATCCATCCATCTCTTTCTCTATCCATCCATCCATCCATCCATCCATCCGTCCGTCCGTCCGTCCGCCCGCCCGCCCGCCCGCCCGTCCGTCCGTCCGTCCGTCCGTCCGTCCGTCCGTCCGTCCGTCCATCCATCCTTCCGCCTACTTATATACCCATTCATCTCTCTCCCTATCTAATCATTTGTGGTATCACCTATCATATCCATCCATCTAATGAATCCATTGACTCATCTATCTCATTTATTGCATCCATCCATCCATCCATCCATCCATCCATCCATCCATCCATCCATCCATCCACCTACTTATATACCCATTCATCTCCCTATCTAATCATCTGTGGTATCACCTATCATATCCATCCATCTAATGAATCCATTGACTCATCTATCTCATCTATATTATTTATTGCATCCATCCATCCATCCATCCATCCATCCATCCATCCATCCATCCACTCATCTGTCTGTTTCTCTATCCACCTATCCATCCATCATATCATATACCTGTTTTATGAAAACAATAGTATAGTTCAATCATTTTAGTTATGTCTAATTTTTCATGAACTCATTTGAAATTTTCTTAGCACACAGATACTAAAGAGGTTTGGCACTTCCTTCTCCAGTTCATTTTACAGATGAGGAAACTGAAGCAAAAAGGGTTAAATAAGTGCAGGATCACACAGTAAGTGTGTGAGACTGATTAGAACTCTAGAAGATGAATCTTTCCGACTCTAGGTCTGGCGCTCAATCCACTGCGCCAAAGCTGCCTGAAAACAATGTACACAGAAATAAGACTTTTATTTTTAAAATCAAGCCACTTGTGGGTTTACCTTGTGAGTCACAATCGTTGGACTTGGGGCTGCTTCTCGCTCGTCTTTCAGTCTTCTTGATGCCGGGACCCCCCCCACCGCCGCCTCCTCCACCCCCGCTGCTGCCTGCGTTGTGACCTTTGCCGTAACCATTGTACACAGTTGTGCAGTTGCTCAGATGGCTTTTGTAGAGAGAGGAAGGGGGGCTGTTGAGACGGTTTTGGCGGTCGGTCTGGCGTTCCTTCAGTTTTTTGTGCTGGGGCTTACTGTACTGGTCTTCTCTTGTAATGTAGCTGGACATTCCATATAGTGGTATGATTTCTGCAACAGAGGATGAAAAGTCCATTGAAATGACTGTGGGAGCCTCTCTTGGTGGACAGGGCTTTCTCCTTCCTCTAATTACCTTGTATTCTACTTATTTCTACTCAAGTCAACCATTTAGGAAGTGCCCATGAGGGCATTTAAGTGTTTAAAACCCCTGTGGCCAGGGCTGTTTTTGATTTAATAATCTCTCTAAGTCCTGGATGCCTCGGTCTGTGTTCTGCAGGAAACAGATAAGAGAATCAGCACTGGTTAAGGACTTGCTATGTGACATTAAATGCTAGTCACACCAAATAGGCTAAATAAATATCTCACTGGACCATTACAACAACCCTGGGAGATAGATGCTCTTATTGTCTCCTCTTTTACACCTGAGAAAATGGAGGTATTTTAAGTGATTTTCTCAGGGTCATACAACTTAGGATGGGTATGAGGCCAGATTTGAACTCATACACCCCGTGCTTTATCCAAGGTTTTACCTGGCTGCCTTGTACACAGTAGGTGCTGCAATAAATATTGGCTAAAATAAGGTGAATTGAAGAAAATATTACCTAAATTTGGTGGAAATAGGAACATTTTTGACAAGCATTTAAAATATTAGAGGTATTGTTTATTTTTTATCTTCCTCTTAACCATTTTTTCTCTTCTTTCTTTTCTTTTTATAAAAAACTCTTACCTTCTGTCTTAGAATTAATATTAAGTATTGGTTCTAAAGGCAGAAGAGCACTGGCAATGGGGCTTAAGTAACTTGCCCAGGGGGACACAGCTAGGAAATATCTGAAGTCAAATCTGAACCCTAGACCTGTCTCAATCCACTGAGCTCCCTGGCTGCCCCTTACACGACTTTTTAATTCCAGCAAAACTTAAGAACATAAATTAGCTCCAGATTTGATAAGAATCACAGTGCCTAGCTCTGCCTCGTCTTGTCTGTCACCTAGACAGGAGCAGAGAAAAGAACCCAGGATTGGGCATCAGAATCTGTTTGGCTTAGGATCTCTGCTCTGCCTGGGACCTTGGACAAGTCACCAACCCTCTGGACTACCATTCTTCTCCTCCTTCATAAAAAGAACAGAAAGGAGGAGATTCCCGCCAAGTCTCTTCCCGCTCTCAATCTACTTTCCTAAGGTACCTGAATTTCCTGATACATAGAATGGCCCCTCACGGATGACTGGGCACAGCGCAGGGAAAATTAAATGGCAATGAGTATGATGACAGGGTCAGAATCCAAGAATTTTAGAATTGGAAGTGACCTCAGAGTCCAGGCATCACATAAAGGCTGGAACACAACACATAGGGTCTACTGGCTGTCTCTTGATGGCCCCTGGGAACGCTTAATGATGGGGAGGATGGATGGGACTCTTCATTCCAGTCCATTCTATTTCATGGCATTTCACAGACATTGGAGAGACCAAGTGAAGGCCCTGCAGAAGAGGGTCATCTCACCATCTGGAGCGGATGCTGATTTGAAATGTTCAGCTCTTCTATTACACAGTTACCAAGAGGTGAATGGAATGGTGAGAATGATACTGACCTCAAAATGTGGACTTTTTCAAATGACTTAGCACAAGAATGCATGAGGAAACTAGCAACTTGCCACAAGATCACAGACAAAATCTAGATGATTTCATTTTAAAATCTCAGACTAGCCTTGGACAAGAGAAGAGAAAATGAATCTCTAGATGCTAATTTGTACATTTGGGATCTTATGGGTATGTAATTCAAATAATAAAAATGACAACTAGTATTTATAATTTTATAGATATCATAAATAGATCTTATATGTAAATATACATAAATCTGTATTTATAATTTATATAATATATACCATAAATACAATTTATTGAATTATATACACATTTTTATATAAATATATTATAATATATAAATAATGATTAATAATATAAATCTGTTACATATTGTCTCAGTACAGCTCGGACATTTTGGTTTCAGAACCACTTTGTATTCTTAAAATAGCAAATTCAGTTCTGGCCTCAGACATTTTCTAGCTGTGTGACCTTGGGCAAGTCACTTAACACCTATTGTCTAACCTTTACTCTTGGAACCAATACACAGTCTGGATTCTAAGATGGAAGGCAAGGGTTTAAAAAAATAATAAAATATATGAAGGACTCGAAAGTCCTTTTGCTTATGTGGGTTATACATCTATCAATATTTGTCATATTGGATACTAAAGCATATTAGTATTATTAGGAAAATAGTTTTGATCTTGCTGATGCTTTGGAAGAGTCTTTCATATAAAAAACTTTCACTTCATATTTAGAAGAAAAGGTCAATATTGATATAAGAATTCTTACTCCAGATGAGAATTTCCCTCCCAGGAATCTATATTTCCCCAAAGTCCTAGAGCCAGTTTAAAACTAAGACTTTATGGACACCTTCTCTTCTTTCCTAACAATCTAGTTAAGTCATTTCTTGAAGGCCCCTCCCACCCAAATTGCTTTAATTTACAGTTGGATTGTATTTTAAATAATCAATTTCCCGAAGTAAAACTTTGAAAACTATCATTCTTGTTATACTGATGCCAGTTTGCGTTCTCTCTCTCTCTCTCTCTCTCTCTCTCTCTCTCTCTCTCTCTCTCTCTCTCTCTCTCTCTCTCTCTCTCTCTCTCTCTCTCTCTCTCTCTCTCTCCCCCCATATCAGAAATAATACCCAAGATCCTAACTAGGAAAACAAAATGGTAGACAGATAAATGGATGGATGGAAGTCCATCCAGCACAGTAAAAACAGGGCCACTTCTGCCATTTACTTAGCCAGTGTAACCTCTGGAAACCTCACCTTTCTCATTTCTAAAATGAGAATAACTTGGTGTCCTTACTTCCAAGGGTTGTTGATCTCAGACAAGCCCTATAATCTCTCTAGTCCTCAGTTTCTCATGCAAAATGGGGAGGATGGACCAGGTGACCCCAAGATCCTTTCCAGCTCTAGGATCCTTCATAAGGTACTCTGTAACATTTAAAGTGTTATCTGGACGTCAAGCACTATCATTGTGGATGAGTGAGCAAATGATGAGACAATAATTGTGTGGCACATAATAAGTGCTATATAAATGTTGATTCTCTGCCCTACCTCGCTGACAAAAGACTCAATGAGACAACAGAAGGAAACCTGGATTTACAGTTGGTGGAATTGGCTTTAGATCTTGCCTTGGCCCGGAACACCATATGACTTTGGGAATGCCACTTAACCTCTCACAGATTCCATTTCCTCATCTGTAAAATGAGGAGGTTGGATGCCTTCCAATGCTAGGACTAAGACCCAGTCAGGTTGCCACCAGGTTATTTTGTCTGATATTGTGGGAAAAGCTTATTGAGTATTCCAGGACAGAAATCTAGAAATATTCTTCTTGGAAACCAGTTCTAGAATTGTCTGACTCCTGTTCTCCTTTTCAAAATACTGGGGGAAAGAGTTGCAAGGTCGGGGAATGCCATTTACAATGTAAGAAACTCTTCCTTTGCATGTATCAGTAGATCCTGGCACTACAAACTACACCCCAAACCCGTGATAGCCTCTTGGACCCCAGCAGGCTTGATGTTTTTGACAGATGTGGACCACAAGCACAGCAGTTTGCTAAAGTTGCATTTCTTTTTCCCTTTAGGGCAATTAGAAAGGAAATAGAAGGTATCTTGATATTTACTATTTTAAGCTGAAATTAAGGAGGAAAGAAATGATGCCAGGACCCTCATTCTGACTGAGGACTCAAATCCCACCTGAGATGAAATGATGGTACACAGGATAGTTGGCACCCCATGAGCCCCCCAAAATGCTGTAAAAGTACAAAGACCACTAGCCTTAGGGACCGCCTTGTTCATCCCACTCATTTAAGAGATGCACAAAGCCAGGCACAGGGAGCTGCCATGGTCTCATAGGGAGGGAGTAGGAGATTTGGACTTGGTCCCCCCAGAACCACCGAAGGGAACCACAGAACCTTTCCTTCAGGTTTCCCAGCTTTGGTCATCACGAGCCCTATCTGTGGCATTTAGTCATGGACAAGAGCCACTGTGAAATGATTTTTACTTCCTGGTCATCCTGCTGTTGATCCTTGGGAGAGAGACCACGGACAGGCTGGAGAACCCGAACCTCTTAGCTCTCTAATGGGCTGCCCATGGACGGGGCCCCAGCCAAGAAGATCCTCTTTATTTCCCAAACAATCTCCTGCCACACGGTGCCCTTCTCTGCTTTCCAGACCTGGATTATTCAGTTCTCGCATCCTAATCACACCAATCATGCCTGTGCTTCTGGAAAGGGTGTCCATCCGCTCCCCCACGGCTCCACTCACCGTACACACAACTTTTTAAATGAAAATGTGCCTTCCCAGCGCCATTCCCCTTTGGGGGCCATCACTCCAAGTGGGCAAGAAATAGTTCTGATTTTGTGTTTTATCTCGACCTAGTAACACAGAGCCTGGCAGCTAGTGCTCGTGAGCAATTGTTTTTATTTGTCCCTTCATGTTGCTGGGTGACCCGGACAATCTCTGGTCCGTGCCTATACACGTCCCATTTTGTAGTGTCAGGATTAAAACTTGGCTCCATAGATGGCGAGCCAGCCTAGTGATGGGCACGTCCTTGCTGTATGACCTCTGCTAGCCAGCCTTTACCCTCCCCTGCCTGGGAACCACAGTCAGTATCAGTTACATGATAGTAGGTAACAAACAAACAAACAAACTGAGGTCTCTGAGACTCTGAAATATGGCTGTGTGCTATCATTTGCAAAAGAGGAACTAATAACTAAAAAGAATTGCTTTACGGTAAATCAGAGAGAAAGCAGAATCCTGGCAGAGAATGGTCCTCCCACCAAGACCTCCTCACCGCCCCCTTCCTCTTCTTTAAAGGAGCCCATTGGGGGCTGTGGCATTGTCCTGCTTACCTTGCTCTCCGTAGAGTGTGGGGGGAAGATGGTGCTGAGGGAAAAACCCAGGTGGCATGTCTCCAGGTCCGGTGACAGGGGGATAGAACGCCGTGTGCGAGTTATGGATAAAATGAGGGTGATGGGCGAGGTACGGAGGTAAGTGGTGGGTGGGAGAGATGGCCGAGGGGTAGCTTGGGGGGTAACATTCGGGGGACTGGGGCGTGACCACCACTCGCCGGACTCCCGTGTTGTCTTCAATTACCTACAAAGGAACGAGAAGGGGGAAACTGGTGAGTAAACACTCTAAAAATGCCCCCTATCTTTTCTTTCACCATAGATGACTTTCAGGGTATACTGATTCCAAAGACTACTATTAAAGATGGCAATAAAAAGAGCTAGTATTTAAATAGCCCTTATCTTAAAGGATTATCTCCCTAGCTCCTGGCAAACTTGTGGTCAGTATTATAAGAATGTCCATTTTACAGAACAAGAGATTGGCCATGGCCATGCAGTCAGTAAAAGTTTGGGGTGGACCAGTCTTCCTGATGCCAAACACATTGCCCTAGAATGGCATTTTTAAAGGAGAAACTAATCACCCAAAGAAGTACTCGTGAGCCTGTTTATTGGGAAGAATAGAGAAAGCAGAAAATCTTGGCAGAGAACATTGGTCCTACCACTAGTCTTTTTACTACCCACTTATTTCTTTTTGAGCCATTTTCACAATCTGGTTTACACCTACTGGTGCTCTACTAAAGGGCAGCAACTAACTCCTCAGGGCCAGATGCAAATGTCATTCATCAAGTCATCAGGCATCACTCTTGCTAACCCTCCCATCCCGGGAACAGAGCTCTTGTTTCTTGGCTTCATAGTTCTTCTAACTCTCATTCTGGGCCACTTCCTTCTCTGGCATCCTCCAGGGTGTCTGCTCTTGGCCCTTCTTCCATTGATCTCCCCTCCCTAGATGGTCCATGTTGGCAGCTTAAATGCTTAGAACTAGGCAGGTGTTTTCCAAATCCCCACTTCCAATCTGTATCCCAACTTCAACTCTGTTGCCATTTGGACTCAATAGTTCCCACTAAAACAATATTCTCTTCTAAACTGTTCTTTTGGGCTTGGGTTTGAGAGAGAGAGATCTTTTTTCAAGGTTAATTTATCTTATCACACTTTTTCATATATATAATACCACATGATAGATACCACCAGCTCTTTTTCTTTTCTTTTTCTTCTGTTAAAAATTCTTATCTTTTGTCTTAGAATCAATGCTGTATATTAGTTCCAAGGCAGAAGAGTGGTCAGGGCTAGGTAATGGGGGTTAAGTGATGAGTCACACAGCTAGAAAGTATTTGAGGCCAGATTTGAACTCAAGACCTCCAGTCTCTAGACTGGTCTCTCAAATCCACTGATCTACCTATCTGCCCCTGACCATTGTTTTACAAAAAGGAAGAGAAAAAGCTCTAAACCCTTCAAATAGAGTTTTCCCTTTTTTACTTCTGTAAAATCTTTCTAGTCCTCCTGATGGAACAGTCCCATTATAACCTCAGATATATCACCCCAGAAAAAAATGAGATCAAGCGATAGGCAGGGAGGCTCCCCTGATTTGAGCTCAGGAGAAGTATTAACTGGGCACGATTTTATAATGAGATGCCAACTCTACTTATCTTTGGCTCATATCGGGCTCTAAAGTGACAGGCACTTGTAGCATTAAAACTTTCATCAGCAAAGAAAAAAATCTTTTCATCTTCAAAATTTAATTAAGCAAAGGCTTAAAAGACATCTTAGAATCACCCAGACAAGAATGGTTTCTAATTTTAAAATAAAAATAGATCTTTCATTCATCCAGGCATTAGAATACATGCTGATGGGTGTTTGTAGACTGTCTCTTTCTAGAACCAAGAACCCAGGGGTTCTGCTCAACAGAAGCCCAGAGAAGGAGAAGGAACAGAATAGCTCTTAAGGCTGAGGGGTTCCATAAATTAATCGATGAGAGCAGGTAGGATGAGGACCAGGATTGCCTTCATCGAGGTGTTCCTGCTGCATAATATATACCAGACACAGATCAGAAGACTTATCAAACCAGCCTGCAGCCCTTGGGAGTCATCAAATAGGGCAATCATGGCACAGGAAAGAAGAATACTAAGAGAAAGGGCTGTGCCAAGGAGGAGGCTGGAGAAAACCTCTGGAACCCCCATTTCCCATAAGCTGTGAGCCTGGCCGAGAGGAAGGGGCAGGCATGGAGAGTCAGATCTTTATGTTCCTTTGCTGCAGGAAAAAGGCTCTTCTAGCCTCTGGCATTGTTGTCACTGATTTAAAGCATCACAGATTTAAAGCTGGCAGGGGTCTCTTTTGCTGATGAAGAAACTCAGGCTCAGAGAAAGAGAAAATGACTAGCTCAAGGTCCTACTGGCCTTAATGGAGCCAGAAGAAGGTTGGAGGTACAGTGAAAAACACAAACTAGTATCTGGAGTCTGAGGATCTCAGAACCAATCCTCCTGATGTTTCTGATTTCTGTAACTTTAGTCAAGTCAAGATGTGGCCCAAAGTTCTTACTCTGCAGGTGAAAAAACTGAGGCTCAAAGCTCTTTGTGGGCTAACTTTGTTACAGTTTGAAATTCTGTAACTTATTTAAGGAATTCTTTGTATTTGATTTAATGCTAAGAGTTTTATAGCAGCTCAGGAGAGAAAGTATTAAAGTTCTGACTCGATATTTATGACATCAACCACTGACCAGGCAAAGATCTCTATGTGGGTCCTTTAAAAAGATTAAATTTTTTAAAAGAAGGATTTTGGTTAATAATTTTATTGTTTACATTGCCTAGGTTTCTTGTCTCCCTCCCCCACCTCTCTGCCACTCTCCAAGAAAGTAATTACTTATAAAAAGGAATAGACATACAAAAAAATAGTTAAATCAAACAATGCATTGAAAAAAACAATCTGGTATCATGTGGAATATTCATGCCTACAAATGCTACTCTTTCCCACGTACAGAGGTGGTTTCACTATCCCTTCTGGTCTTTCTAATGCTACAAACCTCCATTTTAATAATTTTGTGGCTGTAGCCCTTTCACTGCCCATTGCTGAAGTCGTAGAGTAAGTTGGTGCTCTCCTGCCTCTGCTGCCTTTACTCTGCATCAGTTCAGAGAAACCATTCTGGGCTTCTCGGCATTCATCATGCCCTTCATTTCTTATGCATGATATTATTCCATTAGATCATGATCTGTTTAGCCTCTCAATTAGGATTTTTTAATGACTGAAATGCCTTTACACATCACTTTTATCAAATATTTCAGAAATGGCACAGTAAGTCTTTAAATATTGACACCTTTCAGGGCAGTCACGTCAACAGCTACTTTAAGTTCAAATTAATACCTAAGATTAGTAAGTCACTTAATCTTTCTCCCCTCCATTCTTTATAAGCTGGGACCGTGTTTCTTTTTATTAATTGTATCCCCACCCTGTAGCAAGTCTCTGGCACTTAATAAATGTCAATTACATGGGATTGGACCTCAATTTCCTCATCTGGGAATTGGGAAGAATAATGGCACCCAAAGAACAGGGAGGATCAAATGATATCACATGGGTAAAGTGAGATATAAATGCAATCTATTAATCACTGGTACTTAATCATTAATCATTATTAATCGATTATTAATTATTGATCAGGTGTAGCTGCAAGGCACAATGACTGAGCCCTGATTGGCCTGAGAGGTGAGGCTCTCAACTCTAGGACTCAATACTCCTGCACTGAGGCACAACTTCCTCTTTGGAACCCGTTTCAACATCTTCAATGAGACAGAGCTTGGAATGGCCTCAGAGTTGATTAGTCCCTGACCTGAGGCTCTGAGTTGGTTCTGGAGGCAGCAGAGGCCAGGATCTGAGTTGATGTGTTAGAGCTTTTGGAATCCTAATTAGACCCAATAGAGCACAAGAGACAAGGAAATCCCAAGATCAGCTGGAAGACCCTCAAATAGTAAATTATCATCTGTAAAAACGCCACCGGCAAATGGGCTGAATGGTCGGTGATCGCCTCTTCCTGTGTATAATTAGAAATCTGTTACCCTAATCTTTTTAATGTAATATTTTAATTATTGATGATTAATTTTAATTTTTAACCTGTATGAGGTGACAAGCAGTGGAGATTTAGATCATGGAACCAAATATGGTAAGAAGAAGGACGGTGGGTGGACAGGATGGTAAATCTAGGGCTGGAGGGGTCTCTGGGCCGCACGTATTCACTTTCTCATCATTTTACAGAGGAAGAGACTAAGGTCCAAAGGGATAAAATTAAATTCCTGAGGTCACACAGGTAGCCAGGACGGAAAGCCTGGACAAACATCACTTAAATATATCTATTTTAATTTACATTTTCAAACTAAAGCCAGAGCAAATAAAATCTCTAAGACAAACACTTCAGTTCAAACATTTTCTCCGTTCAATCCTGACGTCAATGGGCTTTCATTCAGAACTCTGCATCAATCTATCAATGAGCCTTTATTAAGTCTCTTTAATGTACCCGGTCCTGTGTGAGGCATTGTGAATACAAAGAATTAATCTCAGAAAAATGACTTCGAGGAGACGTTTCCTTGTGATGTGAGGAGGGCACAAAAGGAGGAAAGGAGGAAACAAGGGACCATCTTCAAGCATCTGAGACGATCTGACATGAGGGATGGAGGGCAGCTGTCTGAGCTTTCCTAAAGTTGGGACATCAGGAAATGGGCTTATTTCAGCGGGGTGGGGGATTTAGGCCAGACGGCAGAATTTCCTGCCTGAAGCACACTGGAATGTGCTCTGTTTCACCAAAGACTAAGAACAGGATGGCCCAAAGTAGGTGGATTGCCCAGATGGGTTGTCCAGATTCCTCCTGGCCCAATGTCTACATGAATGAGTGAGTTTTCTCATGGCTTCAAGGCCAGGATGGTCTACTTATAAAAGATGCTCTCAAAGCACCTTTATTCAATCACCTCCCAAATGAAGCCAAAGAGACCCAAAGGAGGTGCATCTGGAAGACAGGCTGCCATCTTTAATTCCATCCCTGGAGGTTCTCTGTCGCTTGTATTCTCTTCAGCCCGAGCCTCCTGCCATAAACATCTCATTTGGCTTTTTTGGGGTGCAGGAGGAAAGGCAGGTAAAGAGACTGTAGGATTTTGGAAGTCCTAAAGGGCCCCACTTTGGTCTCTTTTCCAATTCAATGGGTGCTATTGTCTTGGGATTCTTCTTGTCTTCCCATCTCTTTTCAGGGAGGATGCAAAATGTGGGGTTGAAGGCACCTCTGAGCATCAATTATAGAACGAAGCACAGAAAGATACAATCAGGACAGTGGCCCTCATGTCAGAGACCCGAATAGGCTAAAAGATGGTCTCCAATTTCCTCCTTTGCTTACTACCCAAACCCCTCAGACAACCCAGAAACACAGAAGACGACAAGTCAAGAAAACAGAATTAAAGAGGAGGCCCTGCAGAATTTTGTATGAATCCTTCTGGAACCTATACATGACAATCCTGATTCTGCCTCGTCCTGTCTGTGGGATCCCAAATCAATCGCTTTGTGACCCGAGGATTCAGTGTCCTCCCCTGTGAAAGAGTGGCACGGAACTCAATAACCTCCAAGACCCTTTTGAGCGCTGAATCGAGGATCTTACTCTGAGCTTGGAGATGGCAATACATTGTGGGGGGATGCTGGTGGCATCTGAACACCCCCAGAGGTGAGAGTGGGAAAGGGACGTCTCCATCCCTCAATAACTATGGATGAAGAAGTGGAAATAAAATCCATAGTTTCCTATCTATAACATCCTTTCCCCCCCGTTCTACGATGTGCAGGGAAAGGACCGTTTTTAGTGTCTAAGTTCAAAATTTAAAAATAAATAAAAAGATGGCCTTTGTGAAAGGGTGAGATCTGGGGCCATTAACAAGAACGATGGAAATTTCCCCCAAAGGCAATCTAGCCCCTGCTTTTACTTAGGTGAAATTCTTGACCCAGCCCATTGTCTATGAGCTGTTCCAACATCTACAAATGGTTGAGTTCCTGGAGATGTTTATCTAACATCAGCCTCTAATTGAATTGGAAGTTGAGCTATTGGCTTTAGTAGGAATTTTCCTGAATGAAACATGCCATCCCTCGCCATAAAACAACCATGGACACACACAGAGAAAATAATCTTCCTGCTCTTCATTAGCTGATGATAGTAATTAAAGCGAGAGAATGTCTTATGTGGATGGCATGGATCTTTTCTCTCTCCTCTTTCAATTTGCAGTGCTTTCCTAACTCCCTGGAGAGAAAGCTTCTTTTGACTTCCAATGACCCCCTGCAAGCTTTTCCCCATCTCATCCCTGGGATGCCCAAAGTGGTACAGGCCCGAGGGAAGGGGAGACCCAAACACCTGACCCCCCACGCTTACTGGCTGGGTGACCCTGTGCAAGTCACTTAATTTGTTTGCCTCAATTTTCTCCACAATCAAATGGGGATAATAAGAGCACCTACCTTGGTGGGTTCTTATAGAGATCAAATGAAATAATATTTGCAAAATGCTTATCAACACAGTGCCTGGCACAGAGTAGGCATTTTAAAAAATGCGTATTCCCTTCTTGAAGGTAGAATGGAATACCACTGCTTTGATTCGAGTTTGGAGTTATGGAAAGTCATCTATGGAGGCAAGCCTTTAGGGCTCGGTGGGCATGATATAGCAAGATGGAGAGAGGAGGGGGGGGAAACATTTTCATGGCATAATAGGCACAATATTTTCTCCCAGAGACATTAACCTTTTGCCTATATCTGAGATGAACACAACAGTCAAGGGTTTGGTCAAATCCAAATTTAAATGCATGTTGCTTTGTCTGTGACCAAAAGAAACTTGATGGGAGTCCTATCTGGGAATGATAAGATATTATATTGATTTGTCTTCATAGCAACCCTGTGACTTAGTTGCTATTATTATCTTTATTTTACAGAGTGGGAAGCAGAATGAATCGCCCAGGGTCACACAGGTAGTGTGTGAAATAGATTTACTTGGGGGAAATGTTCTCATCCTCTCAGTGAATCCAACTTGGATACATGGGAGAAAGACAGAGAGAGAAAGAGAGAGAAAGAGAGAAAGAGAGAAAGCGAGAAAGAAAGAAAGAAAGAAAGAAAGAGAGAAAGAAAGAGAGAAAGAAAGAGAGAAAGAAAGAGAGAAAGAAAGAAAGAAAGAAAGAAAGAAAGAAAGAAAGAAAGAAAGAAAGAAAGAAAGAAAGAAAGAAAGAAAGAAAGAAAGAAAGAAAGAAAGAAAGAAAGAAAGAAAGAAAGAAAGAAAGAAAGAAAGAAAGAAAGAAAGAAAGAAAGAAAGGAAGGAAGGAAGGAAGGAAGGAAGGAAGGAAGGAAGGAAGGAAGGAAGGAAGGAAGGAAATGGAAGGAAGGAAGGAAGGAAGAAAATGGAAGGAAGGAAGAAAATGGAAGGAAGGAAGAAAATGGAAGGAAGGAAGGAAGGAAGGAAGGAAGGAAGGAAGGAAGGAAGGAAGGAAGGAAGGAAGGAAGGAATATATACATATATATAGCAAGACAAATACTAGTAGGCAAGAGAGGCGCCGCTGTGCCACAGCTTAATTTGTCCACCATAAACCTTGCAACTGTTTTTCACAATCAAGTTGTCTGCCAAAGAGAGGAAGAGTTTCCCACATGGTGGAAAATCTACTTGGATGTTTTCCCAAGTTTTCTTTGCTCATTTTGGGCTCAACCTATAGTTTTTCCTATAACTGCAGAAAGATCCATTGCCAGTGACTATGCTAGAATGGAAAAAATGTAATTCTGAGCATTTGCTTAAGGACATCTTAAATATAAATCATCAGTCGGAGTGGGGAAAGTGTTTCCACAGATCTGCAGGAAACTGATGATGGAGTACAAATGGAGATGGACCATCGTCTGGGGGAAACAGGAGCAAAACTCCCAGCTACCTGACAGTGATGATAGGTGAGTGCTGGGAGGGACATGCCGGGAAGGCTATGGAAGTCAGCCCATTGGAATCTTCCTGCGTTTTCCAAATGGTCAAACTGTCCCCAAGATGGCGGTCTTGGTTGTTGATCTGGAAAGCGTATTTTCTTTCTGTCTCCAGTACTTAGCCCAGAAGAGACTAATCATGGTAAACACTTGAGGGAAAACATTCTCCTCCCTTCAACACATTCCAGTGAGATACCCGGGAGCCTATCCAGATAAATAAGTATCTAATTACATGAAATCACAGATGAAAGAGACTTCAGAGGTCACTTAGATCAAACTTTTCACTTTAAAGAGGAGGAAATTGAGGCCAAATTGAAGTGATTTATTTATGAAAGGCTGCACAGGTGGTACGTAGCAGAGTGAAGGTTCTTGGTCTTCTGAAACCTCATCCATCACTGGTTCTGCTACACCACACAAACCTTTATGAGTTAATACAAGTATGTGGAAGCTAGGCATAGTAAAAGATGGAGCCTGGACCCGGGAGTCAGGAAGATCTGAGTTCAAATTCTACCTTAGACACTTATAACCTGGGCAATTCATTCTCTCTCTGTTTCCCAATTTTTAAAAGAGATAATAATGGCAAGTAACTCACAGAGTTGCTGAGAAGACAAATGAGATAACTTATTTAAAGAGATGGGCAAACCTCAAAGCAACTACATAAATGCTATGAAAAATAAAATTTGCCACTGCTTGTTATTTAACAATATCATTGGTATCAGTATTATATGAATAAGTACATATAATCCATTCATATTAAGCACACATAATTAATTCATTATTCAATGTTACTAACTCATAAGTATATATAATTATATTGATAGTTTTTAGTAATTATTATTTATAGTTTATTAATGTAATTCTGATATTGACAATGGTATTTATTATTACTAAAAGAAGATATTAATACATCAAGAAAAGCATTTGTTACTCTGAGGAATGATAACAATATTCAGATGGGGCTGAAAAGACTGATCCTCCATCTACTGTCCATTCTAAACATGCTCATGTGAAACCCACATTTTCACTCCTGCAGAAAATACTTTGATCAATTCACAGTTAGACTGAAACTTTCTCTGTATGAAAGAAATTCCATTCTTCACCTTCTCAAATCCAGCCTATATCGTGGACTGGCAGCAATTGTGTGGCCACTGAAGTAATGGAAGGCAATGAGGTTGGTGGAGAGCCTTGAGGCCATGCCATTGGAGGATCAGGGGAGGGAAGTGGGAATGTTTAGACTGGAGAAGAGGAGACCACAAAGAGACATAATAGCTGTCTTCAAGTATTTGAAGGTCCACATGTGGAAAGGATATTAGATTTGTTTTGCTTGGCCTCAGAGGGCAGGTCTAGGAGCAAAGGGGAGATGTTTCAGACTGGAAGATTTAGGTTTTAGGAAAGGAAAGATTTTCTAAAAAATCAGAGCTATCTGAAAGGGCTGTCAGGTGGAAATGGTACCCTTATATTAAAGGTTTTTAGAGGGAAGGAAAGAAAGAAAAAAAAAGATTCAAAAAGAGAGGGAGGGAAGGAGGGAGAGAAGGAAGGAAGGAAGGAAGGAAGGAAGGAAGGAAGGAAGGAAGGAAGGAAGGAAGGAAGGAAGGAAGGAAGGAAGGAAGGAAGGAAGGAAGGAAGGAAGGAAGGAAGGAAGGAAGGAAGGAAGGAAGGAAGGAAGGAAGGGAGGGAGGGAGGGAGGGAGGGAGGGAGGGAGGAAGGGAGGGAGGGAGGGAGGGAGGGAGGGAGGAAGGAAGGAGGGAGGGAGGGAGGGAAGGCAGGAAGGAAAAAAGGAAGGAAGGAAAGAGGGAGGGAAGGCAGGAAGGCAGGAAGGCAGGAAGGAAGGGAGGGAGGGAGGGAGGGAGGGAGGGAGGGAGGGAGGAAAGAGGGAAGGAAAGAGGGAGGGAAGGCAGGAAGGAAAGAACAAAAGAAGGAAGGCAGGAAGGAAGGCAGGAAGGAAGGCAGGCAGGCAGGCAGGCAGGAAGGAAGGAAGGAAAGAAGGAAGGAAGGAAGGAAGGAAGGAAGGAAGGAAGGAAGGAAGGAAGGAAGGAAGGAAGGAAGGAAGGAAGGAAGAAACATTTATTAAGTGCTTACTATGTGCCAGGCACATCTTATTTCATCTGTTTTTCCCTTGGGAGGTAGGTACTATAATCACATTCATTTTACACTGGGGCAAATGGAAACAGCCAGAGGACAAGTGACTTGGCCACAATTACATGGCTAATAAGTTTCTGGGGCCAGATTTTAACTCAGGGCCTCCTGATTCCAGGCCAAGAACTCTATCCACTGAGCCTCCTTCCATTAATCATGTGTTAAACTAGATGGCTTCCAAGGTTTCTTGCATTTCTGAGATTCTGTGAATAATTAGAATATCTCTTCAGTAGTTCCCTGCACCTCTTCCCACTTTTGCTTGGGTTTTGTGTTATCCTCTTTTCACACAGATCTAAGCTAGGAGTCATATTTTTAAAAAGTTTTTGGTTCTTTTTGTTGTTTGTAAAGATGTGGAGGGAGTTGCCATCCAAATGACTTGAGAGATCCATGACAGTGTTCTTGCCTACCAAAGTGTCCAAACTTGACTTTTGTTAAGGCATCCATTAAATCTCTTTGTGATGGAGAGGAAAGGCAACATCTCGAATTTGGTTTTGGCTTGTTCTCAATGCTTCCTCTGGGATGTGGTCTGTATGGAAGACCCTTTTTAGAGTTGATCTGTTGAGCTCTAAGGTCTGCCTTTGTTTTCTTTGTCTTGGTGGAGATATAACCCTACCAAGATGCTCTATTCTTATTTCTGGAGAATGTCCAGGTTGGATAACATGATTCTAAGTGATTTGGAGGAATGGCTCAGTCACCATCTCTCTTCCATTCTAGTACCTAAAACACTCCTCTTTTTTAGTCATCTGTCTAAAATAGCTTGCTTCCCTCATCTCCATCTGCAATTGTCCACTGAAAAAGTGCTTTTGTGTTCATTATCCATTTCATTCCTCATTCATTGGGGTTGTATTAGGGGAGTTTTCAGTTGATTGGCAACACTTGGATTTTCAAAAGAAATTGTTCAGAATGAAATGGTTTCTAAGGTCTCTTCCAACTCTAGAATTCTATCTTATATTCTATTGATTCTGTTTGCTTTACCTGTGGTGGGAGGATAAAGTCAAGAAATAACAGAAACACATGAAGCTTCTCTTCATCTCTTGGAAAACCTTCAAATTGATTGATTCTTTCTGGCAAAGTCTCAGGAACATGAGCTATTTCTTATGCAACAGTTCATCACTTTATAGAGTGCCTTCTCAATACGGCTATTATTATATTCTTGGCTAGTCCAATCTGTGTTTTGTATGTAGGTGGAGATAATGATGAGCAAATATTTTTGGGATTGAGAGGTAGTATGCCATGGCAATGGCTTCAAGAGTCTGAAAGACCCTTGGTCCAAGTGCTACCTCGACACACTGATTACATGAATGGTCTGCAGCTGGGGAGCTCCCTTATCCTCTTTGTGACCCCTTTGAAAGTTTTTCTTGGCAAAGATCCTAGAATAGACTGCTATTTTCTTCTCCAAATCATTTTACAGAAGAGAAACTGAGGCAAACAGGGGTAAGTGACTTGGCCATGATCACACAACAATTGTCTGAGGCTGGATTTGAACTCAGGGAGATGAATCTTCCTGACTCTGGGCCCAATGCTCTACCCACCTTCATAAATATCTATCTATCTATCTATCTATCTATCTATCTATCTATCTATCTATCCATCCATCCATCCATCCATCCATCCATCCATCCATCCATCCATCCATCCATCCATCTATCTATCTATCTATCTATCTATCTATCTATCTATCTATCTATCTATCTATCTATCTATCTATCTTATCTGATGTGTGTCTGTCATCTTTCTCTCCATCTGTATCCATCTATCCATCCATTTTTCACCAATCTTAACCTCTTTCCTGAATTTTATCCTTTCATCACCAATTGTCTTTTGAATATCACAAACTCAACATGTCCAAACAGAATTTAACCTTTTCCCCAAGACCTCCCCTCTCCTCAGCTTTCCCATATTGTCAAGAGCACATCCTTCTAGTCAATCACTTGGGCTTACAATCTTTCTATCATCCTCTGCTCCAATCTCTCACTCCCTACCTAAAGTCTGTTGAATAATCTTGTCATTCCCCTCCCTCGTTCCTCCCTGTCTCTCTTCTTACCTTGCCAGCTCTCTGGTGCAGGTTCTCACAACCTGTTGCAATAGTTTTCTGGTTTTCGGGTCTTTCTGCCTCCAGATTTCCCCACTCCAATCCATCCTCCACTTGGCTGCCAAGTGATTTTCCTAAATCACTCTGAATTACTTAGATGGCTAGTAAGGGTCAGGAGAAGTAGGACCCAATTGGAGGCTTTTCTGACTCAAACTCTGGCCCTTCGTCTACCATGTCACACTCCTAGTTGTTCACAATGAGTTAACAAACAATTTATTTCATCTGCCAAAACAGACAGGAATGCCAATAATTGGGGTGTGCAAAAAAGGAGGAAATAAGAGATAAGTCGGAGCACCACACATCAGAAGAGGGAAGGGAAGATTTCCGTGATTGTACTTGGACTAATGCAGTGAGGAAATAACCATGTTTACTTTTAGGGAATTAGAAATTTCCTTTGATTGAGGCCCCAAATTCAGCAACTCTCCAATGTAGACTATTTTGTTCTCAACAACACAGCAAATAGAAAACAGAACTGATTTTTAGAACTCTTTGAAACCAGAAGTCAGCTGCACAGTAGTCTATTTAGCAGGCCTCCGGCATAATGTCATTAAGGATGTAGCTTCCTTTGTACTTTCTACAAAGGATCTTTCGCCCCTTGTTCTCACTCTCTCTTCTCCTGACCACTTGTCTCCAAGTTTAGGAAGGATTTCAAAATTTAAAGAAACACCCAAACTATCTATTTTTCTCTGCCAATGAATTTTCTTCAGTATTGGCTGGGGATTTTTCGGTTCACCTAAGATGTCCAATAATATTACCCATATCAAAACAGATCCTGTCTGCTCACAGAAAATATTTTATAGCTCATTCTAGAATGGATGGGAAAGATAGTGATGGCTTGGGGAACACACAGAGGACCACGGAGTCAGGCTGACCCTTCACAGATGATGCACTGAGAGCTCAAGGCCATTACAGACCTGCTCCAGGTCAGAGAAGTAGTGTTAAGACTCCAGCTCTAAGAGACCTCATGCAAACAACAGAGTATCATTTCTTCCCACCAATAGGCTACAACTTTTCTTAATCTCCCTTCCCTCAGGAGAACTCTAAATGAGATGACCCAGTGCTATTGAAGATCCTGCATGGTACAGCGGTGATGGACACAGTCAGGTGTCCCCAGAGCTCTGGAGCCACTATTCTGAGTCACAGAAGGGGATGGGTAGGGGGCACAGAGCAGAAACCCCCAAATGAGCTGAGAAGCCCCCATGGAGCTCTGGAGGCGATGTATCAACCTGATGGATGGAGATCGTCTTAAAGATGCTACACTGCTGCCATGACAATGAGGAGGTCATGGGGTCCTTCCCAATGGGATGTTGCGGCCCAGAAGAAAGGGACAGAAAAGATGCAGGTTCAAATCCCAGCTCTGCCCCTCACTACCTCTGTAATTATTAGTAATCAAGTTCCTCTTTCTAGTTCATACTACACATTCAATCAGTTGTTTATTCTTATCATTTCTTTCTTCTAACATCTCTCAGGTACATTCCCCATTCTCCACTAATATAGCCATTATCCTAGTGGGAGACCCCCATTACCTCTGGGCTTCCTACATGGTCTCCCTGCCTAAAGCTTCCCCCAATCCAATCCATCCTTCACTGACTGTGATTAGTATGACCACGTCCTATATTCAGAACAGTCTGGACCAACAATGAGGTTCTTTTGCTTGAACAACTTTCTACTCTTATAATCACTGGCTTCCCTTCATCCTCATGATCATCCATTTTGCTCTGCTTTTATTTTCCATACTCTGATTTTTATAGGTTGTGCCTCCCATTTGAATGTGCACTCCTTGAGTTGAGTGAATTATTTTTGCTTTTCTCTATATTCTAAATTGTCCAGAGCCTGGCAAAATAAGTCATTAATAAGAACTTGAAGACTGATGGACTGATGTAGATGCAAAGATGGTGGAGACGAGAGGGAAGAGAAGGGAGAAGCCAGGGGAAGACTCTCTATCACTACCATTCAGGTATTTTGTAGGTCCCTTGTCCCAGAGCAACTAGTATGAAAGCTTTGGTGGTACAAGAGTCTCGAGACACACAGTCCAGGGTAAAGGACACTGGATTTGGAGTCTAAGGCACTTGGTTTACATTCTGGCTCTGGTTCAGATCCCACTCCTGCCACCTACTCTCTGCGAGAGGCAGAATAAGATACATGCTCTTTGGACCTCTGTTTCCCCATCTGTAAAACAAGGCAGTTGGACTAGATGATCTCTAAGGTCATTTCTAGCTCTATGACAATCATAAAATTTGATACCACTAATGGATTCCTTTAAGCCTAAAACTATGAGTCAGATGAATGATGAATTTTACCTGTGATATGTATCCTGGGGGCACATGGATGGGGGGAATGGATCCATTGGGTGACATCATGGGAACTTCAGCAGGTCCTAGGGGGGAAAAAAAAAGAAAAATAAGGTATGAATATTCTACTTCTCTGAAGCATCTTATTTCTAAACTAATCAGTGCATTGTTTTCAACAGACTGTCCAAAGGAAGACATCTGATCACCATCTGTTTTTGTTTCTTTACATCAAGGCATTTGATTTGGCCTTCTCACTGTGAGGCCTTTTCAGTCATCCTTCTTGCTCTTGGTTTAAAAATCAAAGAATCGCATGAATTCTCCAGCTTTTCACCTCAGGGAAAAAAAAAAAGCTAAGATCAATGAACATCAGATCCAATTTCAAAATTCCTTCAGCCTCAGGTCTGATACAGACTTTGAAACACTGCAACTGGATTTTTTGTGTCCTTTTCACTAGATAGGTGAGTTTTTTTTTTTTCCAGGGGCAGGGAGGGAAGGAGATCTTTAAATTAGTTAGCAGTTTTCTAGAAAGCTAAGCCAACTTGGCAGTGATTTTGTTTTCTCTTCCGGAAACTTGACTCTGGCCCTATGAATTAAGTCTTGAGTATCCTGTACAATAAAATTCAGTAAAATTCATTAATTTGAAATGGAAGCAACGTGAAAGGGGAAAAAAGCATTCAATTCCCTGGGATAGGATTGTCCAGCATTTTAATTAGAGAACAGGATACCCAAGTCATTTTAAAAAAAGGGCAGAGGCTGTGAGAAATGGAGATTGTTTTCAAATAGGAAATACTTTTAGATAATTCCATAGCAACCAAAGATGGCTTTGCTACCTATTTTGAAAACTCTTTTAACTATTTCCAACTAATGCCCTACAAATTAATACAAAAGTATGGTTTGAAGTGACATAAAAGGCATTTAGAAAGATATATGTGACTGAAAAGTCATATGGATGGTCATGTAGAAAGAAAGATGGTAACTAGGTCAGCTCCCAGTCCACTAGACATAGCGAAAACAAGGAAACCACAGGAAGGCCTCCAGCCCATTGGATGGAGAAAGGGTTGGGCAAGAACTTCACAGAATGAGTAGTCATGGAGAGTTTGTGATCTTCCCACACCAAGAAAATCAGACTCATCCCACATGGTTTTTAATCCATCTTTAATCTAAAAATGGCAATGTAGACAGAGTCACTCAGAAGGATCACAACTATGGGTTGTCTCTAATAGCTAACAATGTTCTGAAAAAATATCACAAACAAAGAAGGTAGCCCAGCTATAGAATGGAAGTGAAGGATAACCAGTGCACATGACAATCTGTTGTACTGGATGTCACACAATTTTACATCTCAAAATAACCAACGGAAGGTCTCCTTGATATTGGGGTGGATAGTTCATGGAGGGTCTAGAGAAGAATAAGGGAAGAACCGCCTGGGATGGCTAGGTAGAGATCTGCCTTAGCGCTCAATGAGAATGAGAGACTTACTATAGAGAGGGACAATGGTACATGGACAACGGTAGGTCAGGATGAAATGAAAGACTGCTCACAGCAGCCAGTTACCTGAGGAATGGGTCCATGGAATGCCCAACTTCCAGACTACAAGCTAGTGTACACTCTTCAGGATGAATGACCACACAGTCCATGTGCATGAACGTGGAAGATGGCTATCTAGTTTTATCCTTCTCCCGTCTTCTACTGCACAAGTCACCTTGCAAATGCCAATCATAGCTCCTAGGACTTTGCAGTTTTTGCACTCTGTGCTGTTTATCCGATTTATTTTCCTCTAGTCTTAAGAGTAAAAACTCTTTGGTTGTGGTCAACAGTAATGAGGTGGGAGGTTATGCATAGGGCACAAAACTCTCTCTTTGGCAAAAGAGAGCCATGATGGAAAATATATATCTTAAAGAATCAAATTGATTTGCTTGAGTTAATAAATGGCAAAGACGGCATTCTAACCCAAGACCTACAGTCTGTTCCCACCTCACCAGGCTCTCTGGACTCTCACAAGCTTCAGATATTCACTGAAGGAAGATTTTAGAATTTAGTACATTGAGGAACAATAGGAAAAAGTGGGAAGGGTAAAGCCATAATCCCCACTCCAGGAAGCTAGACTTAAGAGAACCCTTTCAGACTACCCTCTGCCAATCACTTAAAAAGAAGAACCAAACTTTCCTGCAGGAGGAAAGCAAAGCTCCATCCCAGTAGATAAAATGCTATTGTTTCAATAAAGGATTGCTTTTTAATCACCAAAACTTGCACCTCATAAGCAGACTCTTAACCTCCCGTGTGACCCTTAAAACTGCTAAAGTCATTTGTGGAAAAGAGTTTGAAGAATGTGGGACAAGTGAATGATTTACAAGTAGAAAATGTTGTTTTTTTCCCCCACCAAGATTTCAAGAGCAGCCAAATGGCTTTAACACACTTTTCTCCCTCCAGCCCTCAACCTTTCCTCCCATCACAGTCATGGACATTCTTCCAAATAACCTTGCATATTAGAGAGGGAGCATTTCCAAAGCTGAACAGGTCCCTCCAGGGAGCAGGGAGGGCTCCCTAACGAAATAAAGAGCTCCACCTAACCTCTCCCCATTCATTACAGAAGCCAGAGAGAATCCTATTAGCAATGCTGGAATGAGAGGAATTCCAGGGCCAGCCCCGACCCCTTCCCATCTCCCAGGTCCTGGAGCTCCCAAATCAATAGGTGGATTTCACAATAGACCCAGAGAGGGTCTCAGAACACCCCAATGGGAATCTGGCAGTCATCAAAAGGGCTAGCTAGCTTCTGCTGAAGTCCAGGCCCAGGCTGGAATGGGACCCAAGATCACTTACTCTGCAAGAGACCCTAGAGACTAGGGGCTCATCATGCCAGGGTCCCACTTAACAGATAGAAAATCTATGGCATCTATGGGAAGACAAGTCGCACAGTTTCTTTTTCTTTTGGACAATGTGCTCATCTAGAAAAGGGTCATGAAGCACTGATTACTGAATTCAAGATGAGAGAGAGAGAGAGAGAGAGAGAGAGAGAGAGAGAGAGAGAGAGAGAGAGAGAGAGAGAGAGAGTGTGTCAGAGAGATAGACAGACAGAAAGACAGAGAGACAGATAGAGACAGAGAGAATGACAGAGACAGAGAAAGACATAGAGTGAGAGAGACAGACAAAGAGACAAAGAGAGAGACAAAGACAGTAAGAGAGAGACAGAGAGAAAGAGACAGAGAGAGATAGACAGAAAGACAGAGAGACAGATAGAGATAGAGAGAGACATAGAGAGTGAGAGAGACAAAGAGACAAAGACAGAGCAGAGAGAGACAAAGACAGTAAGAGAGAGACAGAGAGAAAGAGACAGAGAGAGATAGACAGACAGAAAGACAGAGAGACAGATAGAGACAGAGAGAGACATAGAGAGTGAGAGAGACAGACAAAGAGACAGAAAGACAGAACAGAGAGAGACAAAGACAGTAAGAGGGAGACAGAGAGAAAGAGACACAGAGAGAGACAGACAGAAAGACAGCAAGAGGGAGAGAGAGAGAGAGATGGGAGGGGGGGAGAGACAGAGAGACAAAGAGGCAGGGAAATTGAGATGTCACCCATCACACAAGTACATAAAGGAAAAGACTCCAAACAATGTGAATATGAGGAAATCACAGAACCAAAAATTCTAGATCAAGAAGTGGAAAGACCTGATTCAACACCCTCATGTTTTGGGAAACCGAGGCACAGAGAAGTTAAAAGACATGTCAACACACATGTAGTTAAGAAACATCAAATTCATAATTTTGAGGAAAATGGTGTCATTCCCAAGAGCCACATATATCCAACTTCATAAATGAAACTCTGATAGAAAAGTTTGAAGTGGTGAATTCAAACAGGCACAGTTTCTCCTACAACTTTAAGGAGGCAGAAGTAAAAGCAAGTCCTACAGGTCAGAAGCCTTTCATTTTCTTTTCTTTAAGGAAAAAAAAAACCCAACAACATTCCTAACTGAATTATGCAAATTCCTAAATGAGCTTCCCACATCTTCAAAGTCCACTGTAGTTCACCGACTCCCTCATGCTAGCATCCCATGACACACAGCCTTATTGTTCCCGTTTTTGGAGAGAGGGGATCTAAATACAGGCAAATGGACCACACACAAGTTCATGGCAAAATTCCGAAAGTCAGTCAGTCCCTGTGAGGGTTTTTGGTCCTAGCCGCCTCACTCCAGTGTGCCTGCCCAGCTGCCAGAGAGGTCACCAAATTTAAACAACTCCACTTCAGAAGAGAACAGAAATTACATGAAAATCTCTCCCTGGAGGTCTTCAAGCACAGGCTGGATGGCCAGTTGTCCAGGATACCAGGGAGGGTGGGAGATGTCCCAACTCTGATTCTATGAAAAGAATTCCACCTCCCCCCCATACCGAGGTCACCACCACATTTACTAGAGATGTGAGATGAAAAATATAAGCATTTATTTAGTGCCAACTGTGTGCCAGTCATGCATTACAAATAGTATCTCAATCGATCCAATAACCCTGAGAGGAAAGTGCTCTTATTACTTTCATTTTACACTTAAGGAAGCAGAGTCTGAAAGAGATTGAGGGTCTTAAAGACAGCATCAGAGGCTGGATTTGAATTCAGGACTTTTTGATTCTCTGAGCACTTAGTTGCCCAGCACAAAATCATAGATGGGTTTTAGGAAGTTAGCTGGAAAGAAAGCATGGCTTCCAAATAAAAAAACAAAAGCATTTCTTAAACTATCCTTGAAAATAAGTGCCACACAAAGGACTAAACTATCATCAGCAAACCAGGTTCTAAGAGAATCCCAAGGGACTCCAGATTAAAACAACAAACAAAAAAACTAGCTATTCACAGGCAAAGAAGGAACAGCTAGAATCTGATTGCAGACCAAAGCCCATCATCCTTCTCCATATTTCCTTAATGAGTTTTTTATTGTATATGTGATATGTATCTCCAGTAGAATATGGAAAATATGTATTACATAAAAGCACTGACATAACCCATATCAAGCTATGTACTGCCTGGGGGGAAGGAGGATCACAAAATGCCAAAAAAATTATTAAAAGTTTCTACATTTAATTGAAAAAAATACAAATATAAATTTAAAAAAATTTTAAAAATTCTAAATTAAAAAAATTTAATTTTTAATTAAATTTAATTTTTTATTTTAAAAAGTGCCACTATAAGTACTTAATTCCATAAATCTTCTGAATTAAAAAAAATTATTTTCCTTTGGCTATTTTGGTTTAGCCAAAAGGTAATCAGGAAGTATAATATATTTGCTATAGACCCAAATATTTGCTATAGAGTCCCAAAGGACAAGGGGCAGGCATGAATAGGTTTTAAAGGGAGGGAATACCCATCCTGGTAAGAGCCCACAAGCCCTATCCTTTGTGGCTTGGCAGGGGGCTACCTACAGGCCCGCTCCCTGGGTCTCAGTTTTCTCATCAGGTTGGATTAGATGGTCTCTAAGGGCTTTTCGGGGTAACTATAACCCCCCAAAGAAAGGTCCTTCAAGCCAAATTCAGAATTATCCGCCACTTGGCTTAACTGTGTTAATATTAGTTAAAAATAAAATTTAAAATTAGTTAAAAAATTTTTAAAAAGATATTTATTCTTTCCTCTCTCCCCAGAAAAAGGCTTGTAGAAGCAGGAGAAGCAAATCAAAGTGTGTTCCTAAGCTGTTACCAGCTCTCTTCTTGGCTCTTAATCTTTGATCACATCAAGACAAAATGTAATTGGTTCGAGGGCATCACGGGGATAGCTGGACACACCAGAGCACCCAAGGGGGACCTCCATGGAGCTCCTCTGGCTGGGGAACCCTTGCTGGGCGCTCTTCCTCCTGCCACCCCACCACCCCCAAGAAGACTATTTCACGAGGACCCAGAGGCTGGGCTTCTAGAACAGGGAATCCCTAGGAAATGAAAATGCACCCCAAAGAAGGGAGGTGCGTCTCACCCCCTCCCAGCCCTCCAGACTTCGCTTACTTCTGCACCTCTCAGTTCTCCTAAAAGCCCCATCCTCGTCTTCCTTCTCTCTCCATCATCCCGGATCCCCCATCTGGAGAATGAGATGCCACATGTCTCAAGGTATAGGTAGGATGCTTATAAAAAAAGCAGGAAAAGATAAAAGACAAGGAAAGACAGAGCTTCTCCCAGAGCAGCCCCCAGCCCTCCCCAAGGCTGCCTCTGGTGTGATTGCATTCCAGTTTCTAGGAAATCTTGGAAAGCCTGTGGGAGGCGGAGGCTTCCACTAGGATGACCTGTTCTTTCTCAGAAAGCCGATCCAAGGTCTCTCTGACATTGGCTGTGGTACAAGAGTGGCCCAGCAGCTGTTTTTGTAACCATCTCTCCAAAGGAAGTAAGAACAGCCAAAGCTGACCCACGACCAGGCTCTTCTGCGAGAATCTGCCCACCAATGGAAGGGCCGGGATGGACCCCCGGCTTTCTGCCCCTCCTGCGGTGGGCTTTTCATAGGATTACACAGCAACAGCTAGAAGGGATGTGGGGGACCCTCTGGCACCTCTCTTTCCTTTTACAGAGGAGGACACGGAGGCCAGCCTGCTATGACCATAAGAAACAGACAAGAAAAGTCGGAGGCGACAATTGAACCCAAATCCCCTAACCTCAGAGCCAGAGGCCTCTCTGGGGTACTTCAATGGCAGAAAAGCATCTGGATCTGGAAATAAGAGGGGAGAGTCTTAGCTGGACAAAGGCAGGGCCAAGAAGCTGCTTCATGAATGGTTGAGTCCACAGTGAAAAAGTCAAATGCATAAAGCAAGCCAGATGTCCATATAAGGTTGTCTGCCAGGGAGAGAAGACCTAGAGGAACCAAGATGGGGGACAAGGAAGCTGGGGATTCTCCATGTGGCAGTGGGAAGTTCATCAGTTTAAAGTGGTTTGCCTGAACTCAACAGCCCTCCGTGGTCATCTCACAAACCACTGAAGAGCCACAGGATGTTAGCGTTGGAAATGGTCCTATCTAACAGCATCAACCGTACCCCTTTCTTTTATAGCTGAGGAAACTGAGGTAAGAACTAGGCTAAAAGAAAGGTTTCATGTCAGGGTGGAACGGTAACACCTTCAGTTTGGGTCTGGACTGTGTGTATATAGAATCCCAGCTACCATGGATAGAACATTTTCCTATTGGAGGAGGCTTAGGACAGATTTGAGGTAGATACTACTGATGCTCTCCACTGGAACTGGGCAGCCAAGGGAGGTCCTCGACACTTGATCAAGAAGACTAGAATTCAGATTCTGAACCCAGATAGCTTGCTAGCTACATAATCCACCTTCTCAGCTTTAGTTAGATCAAGTCAACTAGCATTTATCAGGCACCAACTATGTGTCGGACAAAGAACCATCTCTTTCCCGTCTCTGTGTCCTTATAAAAGAAAATCCACACTAAAACCAGCCCCTAATCTCAAGAAACTCACAATCTAAACAGGGAGACAACATGAAGACAAGACAAAGTAGGGAGGAAAGAAGAGTAAAGTCTCAGAAAAAAGACAATCAAATAAAGGAAGACTTTAGAATAGAATCTGAGCTGAGATGTGATGGAAGCCAAGGAGGATGGGAAGGAGAGAATTCCAATCCAAGGAGGATGGGAAGGAGAGAATTCCAATCCAAGGAGGATGGGAAGGAGAGAATTCCAAGCCAAGGAGGATGGGAAGGAGAGAATTCCAAGCCAAGGAGGATGGGAAGGAGAGAATTCCAAGCCAAGGAGGATGGGAAGAATTCTAAGCACAGGGACAACCAGTGACTACTTTCCAAGCTGATCTTGTGTGAAGACCCACTTTGTCACTGAATCACAGGATATCTGGAGGGGAGTAAGATATGAGAAGACTGGAATGGTGGGAAGGGGCCACAGTAAAGCCAAACAGGACTTCATATTTAATCCTGGAGGTAATAGCAATCTAATGTTCCCTCACCAGCATAATAATGTAAAAATAAAAATAATGATAATAATACCAGAACAATGGCACCCACATCCTCCATATGTGAGAATCAAATGAGACAGCAAAGATAAAGTAAATCTTTAGGCATGATATAAAAGCCAATCATTATTATCCCCTTTTTACAAAAGAGAAAGCTGAGGAACAAAACTCAAGTGACTTTTGCTGAAGGTTAGTCAAATAATCAGTAAGTGTCAGAGATAGGATTTCAACCCAAGTCTTCTTGACACTTGAACCACTGAGCCAAGTTGTGTCAACTGTGTAATATCGAAAATGTATAAATGTCAACATTTTCAAAAGACCATTCAGGGGAATAGCTGGGTGGTTCAGTAGATTGAGAGCCAGTTCTGGAGACGAGAGGTTCTCAAGTTCAGATCTAACCCCAGACATTTCCTAGTTGTGTAACCTTAGACAAATCACTAAACCCTCACTTCTAGCCCTTACTGCTCTTCTGCCTTGAACCAATACACAGCATTGATTCTAAGATGGAAACTATAGGTTTAAAAACAAAAAGTTAATTCAGAATAAGGGTAACAATGATACACCAAAGACCTGTGATTTCATCTGTGGAGATGCCACATTGCTGGCTTCCTATTCTCAGCTTCCTATTCTGTAAAATGAAGAAGTCTGGATGAGATGGTCTTCGAGGTTCCTTCCAGCTCCTTTGACCAACAGTTGAGACCTTTAGGATGTCCCTGATGCCCTCCTTTGGCAGCCTACTTAAGTCTTTGGATTCCTTTTCTAAATCAAGTTTCTAAATGTATAAAATACATTGGATTTCAAAAAGTTCAAATACAATGATCTAGCTATCCATACATAATCTCCCACAATTTCACAGAATCCCTTGCTTTACAGATTTGTCCCAGAATGAGAAATGTTAAGTCCCTACCATACGGTCATACAGTTGGCCAATGATTAGAATTAGAATTTGAACCCAGGTCTGCAAGACTCCAAAAACGCTATCCCCTGAGTCGTACCACCTTTCCTAGACCTAGAAGGCACCCCCAGAAGCCCTTGTGTATTGTTGATTACAACTATAATGTAGTTTGGACTAGATACCATTGTGCTATCTAACTGTCCCTGATTTCCTGTTTTTCACAATGTTCTTTATAGATCTGGATAATGGAAACCACTATTGGCAATCACCATCGGGTCAATGTGTGATGGTCCAGGGAGTCAAGGCGAGTAGAATGATACAATGGCAAAAATTCAAGGACCTGGAGAAGGCTTTCCAACCAACTGTCATGTTGGGGAAAGACCTCGGAAACTACAGGGTCGGTGACCAGACCTGTGATTTCATAGAGTTGGGAGCTATCATCAGAGAAGACTATTGTCGCCATATTAAAAGAATGGAAACCAATGTTGGAATTGGAAGAGGAGGGTCAACTAGAAGCAAAGAAGAGAATAATAAAGACACCAAAAATTTGTGAAGAATATAAACATTCTTACAGCCATGGGGCTTCATGAGAGACTGACTGGAGAACTCTCAGGGAAAATACACATTGAAAACACAAGTTGGATTGGGAAATGAATCCTATATGGCAGGATTAAAAAAAAAAAGCTGAAAGTATTAAGTTTTTAAAATGGAAAAAGGGTAGTGATTCAACGGTCTCTGAGAATATGAAGACTTTAGGTTGGATATATGATCTTCTCTGGATACAAAATCTTCTCTGGAAGGCCTTAAAAATTGGAGCTCTGGTTGTTTAGCCCATAGAAGGGCAACCAGGATGGTGAAGGTCTTGAATTCATGCTAAGTCAGGACCAAGTGAAGGAAGTGAGGATGTTTCAATGGGAAAAGAAAAAAACTTTGGAGAGACATGATATAATGAGACACATTTCTGGGTATGACCAATATGGGGACCAACTTTGTTTGACTGTATATATTTGCTACAAGGATGTCCATTTACTTTTGTATCAGTGGTTGGGGTTGGGGTAGGATGGGGGAGTGTAGAGGAAGGAGAAAATAAATTAATATTAATGGAAAAAATAATGAAATTAAATTTTAAATAAAAAAAATCAGACTTCCTTTTCCTTGGTCCCCAAAACACCAAACTTAGAGCAAAAGGTTACAGTTGGAGAGAACCAACTTTAGGCTTCATATAAAGGAAAATCTTTCAGATTATTAGAACTGCCCCAGAGCAGAATGAAAAGGAAAAAGTGGAATCTCCTTCAATGGAGGTCTTTGACCAGGAATACTGTAAAGATTATTATTATTATTTTTTTTGGTAAGGATCATAATAAAAATTCTGAGATCCCTTCAAAAAAGATTCTGTGACTCTGATTCTCTGTGAAAGGAAGACATCCTGGCAGTGGTGTGCTGAAGCCCCTCAAATCATTCACAAGAACTGAGTGCTAAATGCTTGATATGAGCTTTTACATCATAGAAATTGGCAACCACTACAAGTCAAGGCTTGATTTATTACTTGGTTGACTGTCTAGACTTAAGAAAGTGATGGAGAAATTGGTAATTATATAGATTAAACTTTTAAAAATGTTCCCTGTGTTTTCAGAGATCCAGTTGTTAAAAATAGTCTAGTTAGACAACATTATCTGAAAAGTCCTTCCTATTCCCAGATTAGAGGGGAAATATTTTATGGGCAAGTATGTGGAAGAAGGATTAGACTTCTGTTTAACCCCAGAGGGCAGAATTAGGAGAGATGAACAAGAAGTGAAAAGAGACATATTTGGGTTGTCCAAATGGAAATTACTTTTCTCAAGAGCAAAGATGAATGACTGACCATTTGTTGCCTATGCTATAATAACATGATATTCTTGAAATATGGGCTGTCTTCCAACATGATTTCACTTCCGTGATGACATATATTGAAATCTACTAAAAGGGGGGGTGGGAGGGGATACGGGGGGGGGGGGGGAGAGAAAGAGGGGGAGGCACATATTTGCTGTTAATGGTTTTTTTTAAATTTATTTATTATTGTTTTTTAAACCCTTACCTTCCATCTTAGAATCAATACTAGGTATTGGTTCTAAGGCAAAAGAGTGGTAAGGACTAGGCAATGGGGGTTAATTAAGTGGCTTGCCCAGAGTTACACAGCTAGAAAGTATCTGAGGCTAGATTTGAACCCAGGACCTCCCGTCTCTAGGACCTGACTCTCAATTCACTGAGCCACCCAGCTGTCCCCTCAAATTATTGTTTTAAAATAAATAAGTATCTCTCTTTTCATTTTAATATAAAGTTTAAAATGCTCAAATTTTGATAGAGATGCTTATTTATCCAGAGATAGGAACCTTATAAAATTTGAAAAAACCAACGATGAAAGATAAAAACTCCGAAAGGGCTCAAGAATATTTTAGAGAGATGATTTCCTATAAATATTAACAAAAAAAGATGAAAACAAAGAAATCTGAAATGGCTTCATGGTACTGTTACTTTGGAGGCTGTTATCAAACATATACCCATTCCCCCCACCCCTCCCCTTTAAACCATTACTGGGCATCTTAGAAGCATGCTTCTAAGACAGAAGAGCGGTATGGGCTAGACAACTGGGATTAAGCGACTTGCCCCGGGTTGCACAGACAGGACCTCTGATCTCTGGGTCTGGCTCTCTACCTACTGAGCCACCTGGCTGCCTCCATCAAACCTCTACTGGACAAATGTCCCATCCTCATCACATGTATTCATAGCCCGGTAATGAGGGTCTTGGGGGGGAACAAGGAGGAGGGTTTCAGAAGGTTCTCTGCCATCGTCTCACTCAATACCAAAGGGAGACTCATCGACTCATTGCATTTAAGCCATGATAATAGGATTGAAGCATTTCTTGGCTTAAACATTACCAGGATCAGGTCTTTCCTGGGTCTCCAGCTGTTCTATGTCTTCAGTTTTTATATTCTGACTACTACATTCTCCATCCCATCCCATTAGAATAGAAGCGTTTTGAGGAAAAAAACCTGAATTTGCTTCTTTCTTGTATTTTTTGTATTCACTTTAGAATGGTGTCTGGTGCAAAGGTACGTCCTTAAAAAATACTGGTTGACTGTGGACCAATAAGCAATTCAAGATAAAGCCAAACAGCAGGAAAGCTTAACTCAAGTACTCCGATATAGGAAAGAAACTAATTTTTTTTTCAGATGGATGCTGGAAATCTCAGGGCTGGTGGACTGCTTGTGTGCTGTCTGGAGTCTGAATCACCCCGAGCTTCTGGACCTCTAACCTCACTGGGGACACTCTTAGGGCACCTTGTTATTCTCTTACTTAAAACAACAAAGGAAGAGCAACCTTTACTCCAGGGTCCCCCTCAAGTCAGAAAGGAGGAGGTCTGGCATTCTGGTTATCTCATCTCCAAGAAAGGGATGATAGAGGCCACCAGAGCCATATAAAGTTCACGTCTTAGGTTTGCAGGATCAGAGAGGAGGAGACAAAAGGGGGACCTCGGACGTCATTTAATGCATCCTTTTCACTTTACAGGTAAGTAAACAAAGTCAAGGTCACACAGGTATTATGAAGTGGAAGAACCTCCTGGTTATGTGACGTCAAACCCAGAATGCTTTCCCTTCCACCAACCTGCCTCGTTTTCTCTGAAGCACAACTCACTCATTATTTAGAAAACAGGAGCATCCATATAGTGAAAGGAACTCCACCCCCAACAGGATGTAATATGTCAACTTTCCATTCCGACCCAACAGTGACGGGCCTCATGATTGTTTAATGAAAGATTAGAGAACGAGAAGGTCACCCTCCAGGATGCATATGGCCCCACTGGCAAACAGAGAAGAGAAAAACTGGCTACCATTTGGCACTAGACAGCTGCACGCTGGCCGGGGTAAGTAAGGAAGGGTTTTGCTTTCTTATCTTCTCCCGGACCTTTGGTCTCTGTTTTCACAGTTCTTTCCACGTTCCCCTTTATGGACAAGCCCCTGTGTCAAGGGTCGCCTGTACCCAGCTACCCATCCTCCAAACGATGAAGGGAAAAAAGGAGAGGAGACTCAAGCCTTAAACTAGAAGAACTGATGAGATTTAAAAGTGAAAGGAAGAAGGGAGAAGGCATGGGAAATTGTGACAACTCCATGTAAATACCACTCTATGTAAAATTTGCTTCTGTAAGTGAAATACATTATTTGTAAAAACATGAGTCTGTATGGAATCTTTTTGGGCTTTCTTTTTTTTTTCCTTTTAGGGAGACAAAAAGATAAAATCAAAGATAAAAAGCTACATGCTATTCAGTCAAAAAAAAAATGCTTTTGCAGCATAAGAGAAAGAGCCTGATGCTCAAGGTCTACCAGGTGAAGGGCTGCCATGTTGGAGAGGAATTCTCTGGGTTCCGTGGGTCCCCAGGACAGAACGAGGAGACACACGAGATCACGAGCAAAGACGATATCTTGAACGGTGCGTGACGCGTTTTGTCTCGTGATCGTCCCTCGGCCAAAAGTCTCAGTATTGATGGAATGAATGAATTAATGCGTGAATGAGATTGGGGGAAAAATGGGAGATTTGTGAACAGGGAAAAGTGTTGACAGTTTAGCTGCTACCCATGCTTTGACCAGGCAGGTCAATTGTTGGCGCCTCGTTTCTACCATGTTAAAAATCCCACATGGCTCCAGAGAGCGGCTTGGAAGCAGCCTTGAAATGGTTAACCCAAAGACAAAATGGGATTGAATAGCCAGCTGTCTGTCTCCTTGATTCTCCACAAACTGTTTCAGATGATTTATTCTGTTTAAAATAAGGAGCATTCAAAACCATTAGCAGGCTGAAGGCGGCATTAAAGAACATAATAAACAGCTCATCAGAGTTTATGGCTTCTCCGTCCCTGGGTCATTCAACAGGCACAGGTGAGCCCTGGCACTCAAGGCGCCGCTCCAAAAGGGTGGGCCCAGCCACAGGCTGAGGCTTTTTAGAAGCTCACAAAAGATGGTGCGTGATGAGCAGTGGACACAGGCCACTGAAAGAGCTCCTGCCACTAGCCAGGGGCTTAAGAGGGTTCTAAAGCAAACCCAAAGAACAATCCCATTGCATTTGACACACTGAGCTATGCAGCTCACAGCATCAGAGACAATAAAGCAGAGATGGGTCTGAGCCGCTCGCCCTCTCCGAGCGGACTCTCTCTTTGAAGGAGAAAGGCCGTGCCTTTGGAGCCCAGGGACCCAGGAGGCTCAGATGCCAGCTGCTGCGATGTACTGCACCTCTCTGGGGCTCGGGCTAAGCGCCTCAGTTTCCTCGTCTCTCAGACACACAGATGGAATGAGATGACTTTCAGCTCTTCAATAAGTGATCCCATAATTTTGTGATGTTGTGACGACGAGGAGGGAAGGGGGAAGTAGTGAAACTATCTTAAAAACACAAATTCATATTGTGCTTGAGAAAGAGAGGAGAGAGAGAGAGAGAGAGAGAGAGAGAGAGAGAGAGAGAGAGAGAGAGAGAGAGAGAGAGGTGGAGAGAGAGATGGAGAGAAGAAGAGACAGAGACAGACAGAGAGGGAGAGAGAGACAGAGAGAGAGAGAGGGAGAGAGAGACAGAGAGACAGACAGAGAGAGAGAGGGAGAGAGAGACAGACAGACAAGAGAGACACAGAGAGAGGGGGAGAGAGAGAGAGAGACAGAGAGAGAGAGAAAATAAAACAAGAAAGGAAGGAAAATGGCTCTCTGAGGAGGGATATATAGAAATCAAGGTAATATAAAAGATGTTAATGAGGATTTTTTGTTTATTTCCTGCTTTAAAAAAGTAGTCTCATTTTCCTGAAACTTGAGAGCTGGGACATGACTATTATTTTCTCTTTTTCTCTCTCCCTCTCCCTCTCCCTCTCCCTCTCTCTCTCTCTCCCTCCCTCTCTCTCTCTCTTTCTCTGTCTCTCTCTCTCTCTCTCTCTGTCTCTCTCTCTCTCTCTCTCTCTCTCTCTCTCTCTCTCTCTCTCTCTCTCTCTCTCCTCTCTCTCTCTCTCTCTCTCTCTCTCCCCCTCCCTCCCTCCAACCTTTTTGTTGACTCTGTCTAGGAGAACCCCCTTGCTCTTCTTATTGTTTGTATATGAAAAACAAAGTAAAGAGAGGGCTACTGACAGTGAGCAGTCACCATAAACAAGTGGGGAGACCAGCTCAACTGGGCACAGGGAGTCCCAGTAAAAGCCACTGAGTGACTGTGGGAAAAGAGCAATCATTCAGGCCAGGCCAGGCCATTTCAAGCTATTTAGAGAAGAAGGGGAGGGAGAGGAGTGAGTGAAGGGAGGAGGGCAGCCTGAAAGGAGCACTTCTCAAGGGTACTGCTGAGGGATCACTCAGAGCTAAGCCAAAAGACAGGGTGTGGAGAAGAGAAAGATAGTGGGTTGGTGGTATCTAGGAAGGTTTAGTATAGGAGGTGAAGTTAGACTTTAGCAAACACCATGTTCATCAAACATCTACTATGTGCATGATTACTGAATATGTAAATACTTTCCCTCCCCCTCCTATAAAACTTTTATTTCTTTAAACATTTAAATGTTTAAAAAACATTTGTAAAAAAAAAGGGTAGGGGATAGGGGGATGCATGTATTTGGAACTCTGAACCTGGGTTCATTTTTCAATATTTTGATAACATTTCAAAATAATTGGTTACTTTTGTGATCCAATGTATTTAATTTTATGCATTTAAAAAGCATGTTCTGAGGAGGGGTCCATAGGCTTACTCCCACTGCCAAAGGGAACCAACCCAAATCGTTAAGAATTCTTGCTTTCCATTTCTGGCAATGGGTTGGTCTAAGGCAGGTCTGGAGTCGCCTCCCTCCTCATTCCCAAATTATTATGTTCAAGTAGACATCCTTTTAATCTGCTAACGAACAATAAACAACCAAAGTGGAAAGTGACATGTGCTGCCAATTATAATCACAGGAGGAGCTGGTGTTCCTTAATTAATTTTAGAAGAAAGTACTAGGGGGAGGGAGGAGGAAATGTAGAGAAGAAACTGATGTGTTCTAACAAAGACCAGCAATGCTAACAACTGACTGTATATATTTGTTTACACATCCTGATCCATAAACGTGTCTACTATTAAGAATTTGAGTGAATATTTGTCAATTTTCTACACACTATAATTTAACTAAAAATAGTCCATTAGCTTTTATCCACACAAAAAAGCAATCTTCCTACTTCCATGGAAACCACTAAAAAAGGAGGAAGATTTTATGGGAGGCAGGCACTCCACCAGGAAGTCACACTAAAAAATGAAAGATTTCATTCATTTAAATAAATTGCTTGTCATGGTCTTCATTTAATAAGAATATTCTAATACAAAAATACTGTCTTCTTCTAAGGCTTTAAACACACAAGGTTCACAGAAGGTGGCATAACTACAAGGGACAAGTGAGAATATATTTTTATTCTAGGGTTGGTTGCTGAAATAAAGAAGATTATTCCCCCGATGCAGATATGTTAATAATAGCTGATAACTTATATACTACCCAGGCTATAACCCAAGACTTGAATGATCTGCTCTTCTTCTCTTTCTCCATCTTCTAGAATCTCTGTTTTCCTTCAAGACTCAACTCCAACACTATCTTCTCTGCGTGGTCTTCTCCCTAGCAGGTTTCCTAACATTGTTTTTATCTGGCTTTTGTAGAATGCCTAAATTTGTTCAGGTTGCTTCCCCCTTGTAAAAGTCAGCTCCCTAAAGGAGCAGACAGCTTGGCTTTTGGCCTTGGAGAATCCTTGGTCCACAGCAATTAGTAATTGATTGATGATTGATTGATTGACTTAAGGTTTGCAAAGTCTTCATAGACATGATCTTGTTTAATTCTCAAAAAGAGTTGTAACATGCTATTGGAAACAGATGTTCAAAGAGGAAATTACTAGGTGGCCCAGGGGATGCACCACAGGACTTAAGTCAGGTATATCTGAGTATAAATCCTGCCTCATATCTAAATACTTTAGAAAATTTAAAGCATTTTATAAAATCTAGCTATGCAAAATGGTAAATGGCCAGACTATATAGATTTGTTTACATATCCTGATCCATGAACATCTATTAAGAATTTTAGTGAATATTTGTCAATTTTCTACTATACTACACCTCTCTCTCTCTCTGACTCTCTCCTCTCCTCTCCTTCTCTCTCTCCCCTCCTCCTCCTCCCCCTCTCTGTCTCTTCTCCTCCTCCTCTCTCTGTTTCTTTCTCTTTTCCTCTTTCTCTCTCCTCTCTTTCTTTTCTTCCTCTTTCTCCTCCTCCCCCTCCTCTCTCTGTCTCTCTCTCAGACATGCATAAACACTCCAGTTAATACCAGGGACCCTGGCTGAGGTATAAGGTAGAGCTTTCATTCATTCCAGGTATAAAAAAACCCACAGATATGCTCTGTTTACCGTTTTCATTCAAACTCAGTAAATGAATGGGATCCAAGGGGAAGTATGTCATCGTGGGATCTGTGAAGTCTGACAGCATGTGTATCTACACGCACACACACGAGTAACACAGAAGGGAAAGAATACGACATCCCCATGTTCTCTATGGATAACCAAGTTGGCAAATGAGCCATCCAGGTTCAACTTTCCCAACTTATTTACTCACTTTGACTCTGTGCTTTCACAGCAGTGACTGCAGAACCATCCCTCCATTCTCAGAAACCACCGATACAACAGGGATGAGTCACAGTGCCTCGGCCCCAGTCCCCACCTGGATCATGATGATCAGAAACCCAGTGGGCATCTGTTGCTCCAAGATTCTCCATCTTCCTACCACCAGATGTTGGTTCCCTTTTCTAAAAATATACTTCCCACCTGGGGGTGTGAAACATTTTCTTTCACAAAAATTAAAGACACGATAACTGTAAGGAAAACCAGCGATCAAATGGTCTTGAGTCCTTACCAAAAATATCCTGATAATAGAACACAAACTCCCTGGTTTACTACACTGGCATGAAGAGGCAGCAGAGCCCTGAGCTGGTGTTCGGTCTGACTCTGTACAAGGCATTTTCGCTGTCTGAGCCTTAGTTTCTATGTCTGTAAAATGGGAGATAATAGACTAGATTTGTGATGTCTGCTTCACAGGGCTCTTTTTAGGAGTGAGTTTTGTGAGCTTGAGACAATCACAGAAGAATGTCTTATTGTTAAAACTGTTCGTGGTGCACACTCAGAGACATAGTTCCTAAAATTCATTCTCTTCTGATCTCTTCTTCATATGCACTAAGTCACTCAGCCTATGTGCCTTGGTTCCCTCCTCTGTAAACTACTAGCACCAACCTCCCAGAGTTATTGTGAAGATCTAGTGACAGGATGAAGGGAAGGAAGCCCCAGGCACACCTTAAAGGATACCTAAACGCTAAGATCTTTTGAGGATGCCAGTCCCTTGCACCATTCCCTTTCATACAGCCCAAAGAATGTCTCTCAGCATCCAACAGGAATAGGATTCCTTTGTCTTCTGGTACAGAAATTAAATGCCGACTGTAAAATCCATTTGTTCTCCTAAGACATTTATTGTCTATGGGTTCAGTAGACACAACGGTCTTTATTCTCCTGAGAAAATGATTGCTAAGACTGCTTGTAATCTGACAATCAAATTTGAAACGAGCCATTTATTTATTCCTCAAGAAATTTAGTGAAACCTCCTCACCCCAACCCTTCTCCATGCCACTTATTTCTTGAAGAGGAAGGGAAAACACATATGCACAGAGATCATCCCTGATAATGTCTGGAAAATTCAAATGCTATGAAGTGATGACTTTCCTGCAAATTCTACATCTTTTTTTTTTGTTGTTTTGCCATTTTAAAAGACAAAGAAAGGCTTCTGGGTCCTGAGAACTAGCGGGGAGGCTTGCTTCTCAGCTCTGAAGTGTTTTCCTGGGCACTGTTGTTATCATGGTATAATTAGAGCGGTTTGGACTTTTCCCACTAATGAAGTTCCCAGAGATTACCATCCCAAACAATAGAAGCCATCTACATCGGTAAGAAGCCCCAAGTCGACAATTCCCATTAGGAAGGAAGGGAAGAAAAGAGATTTAGTCCCCTCTTCACAGACACCTGGTACTTGAGGAGGGGACTATAAAGTTGTTAGTGCTATAGAATCCCCCAAATGTGCTATAGCCAGGTCTTCAATTCGTCTTCTTTCCCACAAGAAAAAGCATGCAAATAAAAAGGCAGAGAGGCTGCTTACCCCAAGTGGTTCCTGATAGAGCATGGGACTATTTGGAACTCCATTCATCTTCCACCAACTACAGCATGCTTAGGGGACTTGGCAGGTTTTTGTTTTTTTTTTAACCCTTACCTTCCATCTTAGAATTAATACTGTGTATTGGTTCCCAGACAGAAGAGCAATAAGGGTTAGGCAACAGGGGTTAAGTGACTTGGCTAGGGTCACACAGCCAGGAAGTATCTGAGGACATATTTGGACCTACAACTTCCGACCTTTAGTTCTGGCTCTCAATTCACTAGCTGCCCCCTTGGTGGTAAGTATTTTTAAAATATATTTTTATTTTACCAATTATATGTAATGCAATTTTCCACATAAGTTTTCTGAAGTTATAAGATCCAAATTGTCTCTGGGATCCCTTCCTTCCCCCTTTCCAAAGACGAAAAGCAAATTGTATTTGAGTTATACATGTATTATCATACAAAACATATTTCCATATTGTTTATTGTTGCAAGAAAATACTTATATAAAACCAAAACCCCAAAATAAAAGGTGGCTAATTTTAAAATTGTAAAATTAGTTTCTGTACCCTAAAACTACCATTCCCAACACCCCACTCTCCTTACATTACATTCTTTCTCTCCTGGAGATAGTTTCTTTAATGTAAGATTAAAATTAATATCCAATAACTACAAGTATTATATTTTATAAGATTTATTAATAACCACTTGAAGTAGAGGAAAAGTAAAGCCCGAATAAAGAGCATTTCCCCTGGAACATGTTCACAGAAGAGCAAGAGGAGGGGTTACAGAAACTTTATCTCCAAAACATAAGGATGTAATGTGAGGAGAGTGGGGGTTGCTGGGAATAGTAGTTTTAGGGCACAGAAATTCTAATTACACAAAATAAAAGACGAAATGGAGTTTGAAACCCAGTTCACAACTCCTAAAATTTGTTTTCATATAAACACTTAAAAAAAATCAATGATTATCAATGACCTGCTTTGACATTGTGTATTCCTGTAAGAACCTATGAATCAATCAACTGATCATTTCAAAGGCTTACCATGTCTACAGCACAGTACTAACAAAATCAAGGTCTGGGTCTTTTCTCTTAAGGAGTTTATTTACTCAACTTGGAGGAAAGGAACTCAATTGGTGCCATATTAATTTGTTCTTAATGATATTTTTCTCTGTAAAAGTGTCTTTATATGATTCTGCATTTAGTGTGAGATATGTCCCCAACCTGATTAAGATCCACTTCAAAAGAGGGACCACTTTTTTGTGTCTTTAATCTCTTATATCTTTAACTGTTTGCAGCCAAGATGCAGAGAGGGTTGCTGGCCATGGTGCTGATATGGACCCACTATGGGAATTCCTTGAAATGTTGGTGATCATTTAGTACCACTAGCACTATAACTGTCCCCAAATTATCATATGGTGAAAGGTGCTCAGATGCTTTAAGTAAAAGTCCAGAAGGAAGCTGGGTGGCTCAGCAGATTAAGAGGCAGGTCTAGAGACAGGAGGTCCAGGTTCCAATATGGCCCCACACACTTCCTAGTTGTGTGACCCTGGGCAAGTCATTTAACCTCCATTGCCCAGCCCTTCCAAGATCTTCTGTCTTGAAACACAATATTGATTCTAAGACTGAAGATAAGGGTTTTAAAAAAAAATCCATATAGGGTTTGTTCCTTCTATGAACTTTTTACCATTTACCTTTTAGGATGGAACCTTACAGGACAATGTGGGCACTATGTGTCTTGGGGTAGGAACTGGGCTGCTTGAGCTAGTTGGTTGCTTGGGATGGAAGTTATAGCATAGTATTGCTTCCAATGGTGAAGATCCCAATTTTGCTCACCTGCCCTCCATGAGTCTTTTGCACATTCTCCTATCAGTGAGCTGCATGTGGTCCTTCCAAATGGCTGAAAATCTTCCTTGCATTAGCTTTTCATTATGTCAGCAGAAATGAAACCAGGCCATGGGACCATCCTTTGCTCTAGTGCCATAACTGGCCCATCCTTTTTTCAGGCATTCATCTTTTCCCTCAATTGTCTTCTAGTAGAGTCCTACTAAGATGCCTCACCATCGTGTAGAGGTGAATCTGGGTCATTCAAGGCTACATTAGCAAATGTAATCTCTGTCCAATAAAACTGGACAGTCTGAGCTTAACTGATGGATACCACCCAAGGAATAGACTGGCAAAGTTCAGAGAAGCTTATCTCTGGACACTCTGGCCTTAGGTAATTACTTTTTGGGGGGGAGGGGGGGGGAAGGGATGGGAATCATGAATTATCTGTTAAGACATTAAGGGATAAAGGGAAAGAAGAAAGATGTGTATTCTGATTTGTTTCAGAGGTGGGGTATATATAAATACGGGATATATTCAGAGACAGATTTTTTTAAAAAACATTGATCAGTTTTGCTGAATTTTTTTCTTCTTAAAAAAAACCAAACCATTGTTAAAAAGAATGGCATTTTGGGAGTATAGAGAACACAAGGGGGAAATTAGTTATTTCAAAATCAAAAGATATTAGTATTTATATTCCCCCCAAAGATAGTAAAAAAAAATCTATTAAAAACTTTAAAATATAGTTTATGACCTGTAATGATGAGAATATCCATGTCAAATGATAACTAGGATCTCTAGATCTGAAAATATACATATGAATTTATCAGAAATTTTGAAATTCTGCTCAGTTATTTTTTTAAACATTTACCTTCTGTTTTAGAATTGATAGTAAGTCTCGGTTCCAAGGCAGAAAAATGACACAACTTGACAACTGGGGGTTAAGTGACTTGCCCAGGGTCATACAACTAGGAAGCATCTGAAGTCAAATTTGAACCCAGTTCCTCCCATCTCCAGAACTGGCTCATCACTGAGCCTCCTAGCTGCTCCTTCAAAGTTATTTTTAATGTTCCTCCACATCATCTCTCAGAAGAACAGGTTCTGAAACTCAATGACGCTTTAAATAAACCTATATGTTTTGTATGTACCTAGTTATTTGCATGTGGTTTACCCACACTAGAATAAGCTCTCATAGGAAAGAACATTCCCCCAATTGCACCCCTTTGTGGAGGTAGGAGGCCCGCAGGTGCTAACAGTACATGTGTTTTCAGACTTTTCCCAATTTATCAATTCAGTTGTGCTCATTTTTTTCCTGCTGTAAAAAATACCATTTGTTTGAAAGAAGGACACATGGGACAACTCTGGTGATTTAGGAAACAGAAAACATCATTAAAAACTTAAAAAAAAAAAGAATGTAAGTTCAGTGAAGGCAAGTATTGGCACAAAGGAAGCGGATAGAAAAAAGCTTGCTGACTGGCCCATTTTCTGATTTTCTCCTCTTTCTTTTCACTTTGGGCCTTGAATAGTTGAGTTGTCAGCATACTCTATTCAACCCTTTCAAAAACAATTTAACAATTTACAAACAGACCTGAACTGGGAGTTTTCTTGGGAGCATCAGGATTTTCCCAAAAGATGGAGGCATCTACATGAGGAAATTGGGATCCTCCCCCCACCCCACTTTTATCTCAGATTCAAAAGAGAAGACAAATGTTCAAGGTCAGGCTTGAACCTGGCTCTCTCAGATGCCGAGGAAGGCCAAACATGAGATCAGAGCTATACGCTTGAGCATCACGGGTTGCCAAATTGGAAAACTGACATGAAAAAAAGTTTGGGACATTCTGTACCGACCCTAGGAGAACAGTTGGGCTGAAGGGTTCTACATCACCAAGGATTCTTTCTGGGATACATCTGATTTGCATTAAAATGCACTGCAATTCTAACTAGATGATGTGCTTTCAAAACTTGGTCTGTTGACATAATAAAAATTTTACTTTATACCATATGGTTTAGGAAGGGTTTTGTTTGTCTAGTTTATAACAGTCATAATTAAAAGTACTTAAACACTGGTAAATAATTAATCGCTTTCCTGTTGTGGCATTTGATATGGTCTCCAGGTGCCAGTGTAGCACTTGTTGGCAAGGAGGAAGAGGCTTTTCATTTAAAAACTAAAAATTAAAATGTAATTTTTCCTTCCTCTAAAAATAGGGCTTTCATAGCATTTTCTTTCTTCCTTCCTCTCAGTCCCTCTCTTTCTTTCCTTTTTCCTTTGTTTCTCTCTATCTAGAGATAGATAGATAGATAGATGGATGGATGGATGGATGGATGGATAGATAGATAGATAGATAGATAGATAGATAGATAGATGGATAGATGGAGAGATGGATGGATGGACAGATTAGATAGATAGATAGATAGATAGATAGATAGATAGATAGATAGATAGATAGATAGATAGATAGATAGATAGATAGAAAGAAATCCTTAACTTTCTGTCCTAGAATTGATACTGTGCATTGGTTCCAAGGCATAAGAGCAGTAAGGATTACTTATTGCAGGTTAAATGACTTGCCCAGGGTCATGCAACTAGGAAGTGTCTGAGGCTAAATTAGAACCCAACGACCTCCTATTTCTGGGGTCTGACTCTCAATCCATTGAGCCATCTAGATGCCCCTGCCAATTGTTCTTCAATGTCTATGTGCTCACTATCAGCCTCACTTTCAGAAGATACTGATAAAATATACTTTTAAAAGAAAACTATAAAAAAGGAAGGAAAAAAATCCAAAATTGGCCTCTGATCTCAATTCTGAGAATTGCAACTCTTCCTCTGTGTGGGGTTGGGAGAGGTTATTATTTCACTGTTGTTCATGGATAAATGCTTCAGTCTTTCCTCTTATCTCTTTGGTTCCTGATATTCACCTTCAGCTTGCCTGCATGAAATTTAATTATAAGAAATAACCTCTCATTTTTCCAAGGATTGACAGAAATTACAGTCTGAAGGACGTTTACCCACTGCCTTTCCAGTGTTAGAAAGAATGATAAGAGAATGTGGAGAGGAGGAGGGTTCTGTCCTAACCCTGCCTCTCATGAGCGCCATGACTAAGGAAGACAAATGCTTCCCAAGTGATTGGGGCACTGCAGTGCAAGTGTGTGATCCTGGGCAAGTCACTTAACCCTGGAAGCCTCCTTTTCCTCAATGGCTTCAGAATCTGGAAAACCTGGGTCCTGCTCCCTCTTCTGACAAGTACTAGTTCTGTAATTGGGGGTAAATCATGTATCTCACCTCTCCAAGGCTTAGTTTCCTTGCCTGTAAGATGATATCTGCACTCTCTTTCAGAAGGGAAACTGGGGTCTGATGCCACATAAATCCAGAATAAAAAGGAACATCAGAGACCATTTGGGAAACCGAGGCCCAAGGAAGTTAGGTAATTTGGCCAAATAAACATGAATAGTAAACGTCAGAGATGGGGGAAGCTTCTCCAGGGCACCCACGTACTTCACTTGATGGAAACAAAGGCACAACTTTTGGTAGGGTAGCAAGTTAATAAGTTATTCTTTCGGTGCTCTTCCAGGAGTCAACCTTCCAAGGTCTGCAGGCTGTAAATCGAGGAGGTGAGGGTGGCCTGAACCAGATTAAAATGTCATTGGGGAAAATTTGACCAGATAAATAACACAACACCACATAGAGAACACACAAATCTGCCATCATAGACTGAAAGGGCAGAGGTGGAGGGAGAAGCCAGCCAATTCAGAGGAAACGGAATGGGGAGATGAAGTCTTACATCCTCCTTTTACACATAAGGAAACTGAGGCATGGTGAGAGCTAGAAGGAAGCTGAAGAAATGTTCTCATAGCTCCTTGGTGACAGAATCCAGGTCTCCTGACTCCTAGCTGGGCTTCTTCCAGGAGTGTGGAATGGGTTTGAATAAAGAAAGAGAAAGGAGGCTGCTCACTACCATCCCTAGCCTCCATCAGTGGAGAAATCTTGAGTTCTTTCACACAGCTGGGCATGACCTGTTTCTCTGGCCTGCTCTGATGAAAGGTCTCAAGCTGGTCCATGCAGCCTGTTAGGCTTGAAAGTGGGAACTCATCTCTCCTGGAAATTGGCCCGTAGGATCAGGAACGGGGGCCATAGGGAGCCCCCCAGGCCTGGCCCCCTCTAGGAAGGGAGAGAGCAGGTGCTTGACTTAATACTGTGGCAGAAAAGCTTCTCAGCAGATTAATGATATTTTATTTCTATGATGCTCCTTTCCAAATTTATTCCCTTTTCCCGATCAGGTGAGTCTCCCCAGGGAAGATGGGAGCTCCTGGGGACTGCCATCTTGTTTTAGCCTTTCTCTGTATATCTTATCCTTAACAGAGTGAAGTATTGTAATGAAGTAATCCTGGCTTGTAGAAGGGATTAGAATTATGGCGGAAAGTATTAGAATGAATACTGGAAAACCCTAGGTAGGATGACTATGGCATGGAGTACTGAAAGTAAAAACAGCACACAGTAGGCATTGCAATGATGGCACATAAATATATTTAATGTTAGTATATGTAATTATTGCTGGCACACAGTAGGCATTGCAATGATGGCACATAAATATACTTAAATAATGCTGGTATATGTAACTACTGCTTGCACATAGTAGGCATTGCAATTATGATACATAATAAATACAGTTAAATAAATAAGTATATTTAAATGGTCATGTAGTTTACCATCATGATCATTACTGGCACATAGAGGGCATTATAATCAAGGTACCTAGTAAGTACTGCAAATAATATCGGCATGGAGTGGTTATCACCATGATGGCACCTAGTAAAAATTGTGCTGAAGTAATACCGGCACATAGTAGGTATTTAAGAAATCGGCACTCACTGGAGAACGTCCAGTTCTCAAGATTTATAATTCCGCCTCATGAAAATCCTGTGGGCTGGTGAATTATCCTCATGAACTCGAGAAAGGAGAGGTGGCTATGTTTAGCAAACGGACTGACATTTTATAAGGCAAACAGGTCTCCAGAAGCCAAGGACATTAAACTCTAATCTCAGCTGAAATAAAGCGGGCTTCAAAGGCGGTACAGGCATTCAGTCCAGAGGCCTCTGCCCCCGACGCAGGACTCAAGGAGAATAAAAGATGACTGGAGAATGGATATTTTTAACCCAAGCTCCGCTCAACTGTGATTTCCAGTGTTACCATTTTGAGGGTCAGATGCAAGCAATTCCAAATCAACTGTGTGTGTGTGTGTGTGTCTTTAATGCTCATAAGAGCACAGATTTGGATCTATCAAAGAGGCCATGAAGTTCATAGTATTGATTCTAAGATGGAAGATAAGGGTTTATAAAAGTAATAAAAAATTCTTTTAAATAAACTAAGGAGGGAGATAAAGCACATTGGGAAGAACTGTAACATGTAAGGGAGCAAATATAAAAATCCAGTTCAATTCAGTAAAATCATTTCCCCAACAAACATTTAGGAAAAACCTTCTGTAGACTAGACACTCTTCTAGGTGTTGGAAAAACAGAGACAGAAATCAAATAGCTCCTGCCCTCAAGGAGCTTCTCTGAAAGAGGGGAAGGGGGGGGGGGGGAGAGAGAGAGAGAGAGAGAGAGAGAGAGAGAGAGAGAGAGAGAGAGAGAGAGAGAGAGAGAGAGAGAGAGAGACAGAGAGAGAGAGACAGAGAGAGAGAGAGACAGAGAGACAGAGAAAGAGAGAGAGAGAGGGAGGGAGAGAGAGAGAGAGGGAGAGGGAGAGGGAGAGGGAGAGGGAGAGGGAGAGGGAGAGAGAGAGGGAGAGGGAGAGGGAGAGGGAAAGGGAGAGGGAGAGGGAGAGAGAGACACAGAGAGAGGAGGAGAGGGAGAGAGAGAATAGTGTGTAGTATAGTAGAAAAAAATCTATAAAACATTGAAATAGATACAGTCATTAGAAGGCAATATATCAATCATTCATTAAGTCTACAGTGACCAAAGCCTGGGCTGAAGGGCATAATGGGAATGCAAGCAAGGTGCCATTGACAAACCAAGGAAGAAAAGCTCATTTTCACCCCAAGAAGAATCAGGGAAGCCTACTAGAGATGGCAGCATTTCAGCTGGGCCTCAAAAGATGGGTAAGAGCATGCCAGGAGGAGATAACCAACTGGGAGAGGGGAATGTTGGCAGGGACAGGGCTGGGAAGATTTTCTGAAGCCGTGGGAAAGGCAGGAACAGAAACAATGACACTGAAGTAAAAAGCCATCAGACAATACTGTACCTGACTCGTGGTTCCTGGATTTTGGGGTATCTGCCCCCTTAGATGCCTCCTGACACCCCACTTGTTCCAGACCCAAAGAGAGCAATCCCACTGGATCATGGTTCTCCCAGGGCATTTCAACCTTTATTTGTGAAAACTGAGGGTCCATTTTCTTAGTCCTTAGGACACCCTGAACAGGAAGGAAAAGTCCCAAATGACAGGGTTGGGCATTTCAAAGGGAGTAGGTTATTGACCATCCTCAATAGCCAATATCCTCCACATCCTTTATCTGCACCCTGATATAGACAGTATGAAGTGAGTGTTACAATGGAAAAAGAAATAAGGATCTGAATTAAAATTCCTCCTGTTGCTGTTTATTGGTTGTGTGACCTTGGGCTAGTAACTATAGATTTAGGCTTCAGTTTCCTCAATTGTTGAATGAGGAAGTTGGAATTTCCTAATAAAAAATGACACTTAAAAATTAATAAAAATAATAAAACAAGGCTTCTGAACTGGAAAAGTCGTTCAGTCTAGAAACGGAAATCTCCTAACTTCCAAATAAAAAGTGATGATCCTTTAAAAAAAATAGTCATAAACAAACAAGGTTTCAAAGTTGATCTCCTGAGTGGCCTAGAGACAAGAAGCCCTGCATTCAAATCTAGCTTCAGATAATTGTTGGTTGTATACCCTGGGCAAGTCACTTAACCCCCATTGCCTTGCCCTTAACCACTCTTCTGTCTTGGAAATGATACTCAGTATCACTTCTAAGACAAAAGGGAAGAATTTTAATAGAACTAAAAAACAATAATGATACTGTGATCTGAAAATAGCAACATAATTATATTTTACTTCTGGCCTTTAGGCGCATCACATAATGAGTTCAGTCCTCTTAAAGGGAGATGCAAACTTTGAAAGTATTCCTGACTTTAGCTTAATGAAGCTTCTTGGTTGAAAGAAAGATTTAGGGGAAACGACTTTCTGCAACATCCTTTTAGTAACCCATCAGGACTATGTGGACCCTCTTCCTCAAATACACACACACACACACACACACACACACACACACACACACACACACACACACCCCTTTGGTAAACACAAATGAACCAAGAATGACAAACTTAACAGATTTCATTTCCTCTAGAACAACCCGGAATATCCTCCCCAGTTTCTCTATTTACAAAACAGCACTGGTTTGTTTATAAAACATGGCAACCAGGGGCCAGGACACAGGCATTTATTTCAATAGAACTGCTCCTTTATTCTGTATCCTACTCCTTCCCCCCACCTCCCCTCTGGTCCCCCAACAATCCTCCTCGCTCTCTTTAAGGCTGTCTTTGAGGCCAGTTCTATTTCTAAAGGTCTGATGAGACGGTGGATGCTCTAGTGAAAGCTGCAATCTGAAAGAAATATTTCTCTCTCTCTTCCTTTGAGTCAGAAAAATCCGAGCACAAGAGAAACCATTCAGGGCATGATAGAGTGCCTCCCGGAGCCGCCAATATGTTCCCAGTTGGCAAACAGAGATCTGTTTGGACAGTGAGTCCAGCCATCCCCTCGGCAAACATCAGCATTCCTCCTAGTCCACAGTGAGGAGAATGAGACCCTTCTCGGAAGCCTCGGACGGACCTGGGACAAAAGTACCTTTGTCCCAACGGTCACAATTCAGTCGTTCCCCATGGCTTTCCAAGAAGCCCTCCTTGGGTATTCACCAGAGATTTAGGGACCCCCAAAAATAGGTCAGGTAGAAAAGGGATGGGAAGTGGATGCTAGCTGTCCTTTGATGCTGACGAGGATGGAGAAGGATGACAAAAAGAGAACATGGCGGGCGATGGTGGAACACAAGGAGCCCCCGGGTCAGGAGTCCCTGGGTGTTTGTATTGACTTTCAGAGATGGAGAGAATGAATGAAGTGGAACACAAGGAAGCCTCCCTCTCTACCCCAACCTCCGAAATAGCCGAGGAACACCATGTCTGCCCAGCTTTCTCCCACACAAGCCTGACTTCATCATGAAATGCTTCTATGCTCGACTGAAGATTGTCTTTTCTTCTGGAAGACTGAAGCCCTTCGGCCAGTGGGTCCTGATCTCGCCTCTCTGTGACCCACATCCTGTGTGTCAAGGCTGAATACACAAAGGATCCCAAAGATGGGAGCCTCCAGCCCCCTCTTTCTTCACTCCTCCATCCAAGCAGAGATCTGTCTCTAGAGTTCAAGTCAAAGGCCCTGAGTAGCCCAGATCTACACGAAGGGCTGATGCAAAAATGAACTCTCAGAGGAAAGAGATGATAGACCCCTGGGACCTGGGGGCCAGCCAGGACCAAGAATTCTGGCTCACCAAACAACTTCCACTGGGTGAGGGCAAACCTTTCCTCTTTCCAGAGGTCCCTCTCTCCTGTTGGGGCACGAGGCACTCAGAGGAGGAAACAGAGAACATCTCGACTCCACAGAAAAGCCAGTGACCCTTCGGTACTATGCTCCTCAGGAGGAGGGGGGCGGGCAAGAATCAGGAGCGTGGCAGAAGAAGGGAGGTGTTCTCTGCCCCCGTCTGTATGGTACGTGACAAAAATCACAGGTCCCTGAAGTAAGTCCTGAAGCATCATTCACTGCCTAGAAGGGAAATGGGCAAGCAAGGTGGGTGAGGCTGTAAGCTCAGACTATCGTCTGTCCTGGGGCACAAAGCCGGCCTGTTAGGAGAGACCTTTCATTCTTTGGTTCCCTTCTCTCCTGGCCAGCCCAGGCCCTTCTAAAGCACTACTTCCTCAAACATCACAGATGAAGGGGAATGTCTGGAGTCTAGGCAAACATTGGCTCCTCTCACATGCAGGGATGTAGCGTCTACACGCTAAACCATCTTGTTGCACTGACCAGTCCCACATACACCTAGGTTCAAAGCGAGTCCTCAAATGAGGGGTGACCTCCCCTCCCGCCCCTCCAAAAATGCTGGGGGGACCAGGAGATCACTACTTATTAGATTGACCTACTATTTCAGGGGAAAAAACAAGTCTACAGTGAAATAATTAGCTGAATTGGACCTCTCTCTCTTTTTTTACTGAATTCATTAAACCAGGGGTTCTCAAAGTGTGGTCCAGGAATCCCTGGGGTCCCCAGTACCCTTCTCAGGGTATCCAGGAAGTCATTAAAACACCAAGATGTTCTAATTTCTGATACACTAAATATTTGGTAGGTATAACTAACATAAAAGTTCTTTGGGGTTCTCAGTCATTTTAAGAACATAATGAAGTCCTGAGGCTAAAAATTGCTGTTTTTCAGCTAATAAATTTAGGGGGGGGGGGCACAGCTCAATGGATTTTAAGCCAGGCCTAAAAATGGAAGGTCCTGGGTTCAAATTTGGCCTCAGACACACATCCTAGCTGTGTGACTCTGGGGACAAGTCACTTACTGCCAGCAGCCTACCCCTTGTCCCTCTTCTGCAATGGAAACAATATATGGTGTTGATTCTATGACAGAAGGTAAGGGTTTAAAAAATTAGGGGAAAAAACTGATAAAAAGCACTTGCACTTAGCAGTTTAAGTCCAGTTACAGATTCTAACAGGCTAATTAATTAATTCACTGGTCAAACGATAATGGCAATTAGCCCAAAAGAAGTCAAATTGCCAAAAAGAACTCTTGGCAAGATCATCTGAAATAATAGACATCAAAATTCCTAGAAAATATAAATCAATAAACCGCAGTGGCCTCCTAGGCTTGAAGTCCCTAAGACAAGCAATAGTGAGCCCTGGGGGCTGTACTATCCAACTGCTAAAGGACCAGAGCCTTCTGGAATAGATCTCCAGCTGGAACCAAAGGAAAGGAAGCTTCCTGTGAAATACAGACAAACTCTGAGCTGGATCCCAGAAAAAAACTACACAGAACAGAAGCTCCTTGAAGGCAAGGAGGGTACCTTTTTGTCTTTGTATCCCTCAGTTTGGGACACAGCAAAAAAGTGACGGTGAGAGGAAACTGAACTGAAGAATCACAGAACAAGGACCTTCCAGATTGTGGAGTAAAAGAAAGCTGGAGGACCCAGGGTGGATGGACTCTGTCCATCTGAGAAGAGACAGAATCAGTGATTCCCTCATGGGTTTAACCAAGTTTAACCAACATTCCATGGCCATGTCACATGCCAGCTGGAAAAGCAAAGGAAGTACCACTTTGGGGGTCCTACAGAATGGCTACGTTTTCTTATTTTTCAAGACTTACGACACAAAACCAGCAGCAATGTGTCTTCCCAGAAGCTGAGATCACCTCATCCCTGGGCACAAGCCTTATCTTCAAGTTATCTTACAAATTGTCAGAGAGGGATATGGGGACAGCTTGGCAGTATTTTTAAAATCATTAAAATCAATAACATTTATTGTTCAATAGCAAATATGAGCTCATATGGTTCAAGGTGTCATCTATGGACTCATGGTATTCTCAATGTAAGGTTCTTTAAAATAAGTGAAACGTGATAAATATACATTAAATTAAAAAAGGACCTGGGCTAAGTAAAAGTGAATATTTCTTTTTGCTTGGTAAAGTACTAAGGAACACTTTCAAACCTGGCCTCAGATACTTATTAGCTTTGTGACCAGGACCAGGTCACTTAAACCACTTTGCCTCAGTTTCTTCATCTGTAAAGTGGGTTTGAGAAGAAAATGGCAAGTATCTCTGCCAAGAAAACCGCCCATAGGGTCATGTTTGAACAACAACCCAAAAGGGTAGTTATCAGCATGATTTCATTCCTTAGATTATGAAATTTTTTACATAGAAAAAAAGAACCTCAACCATACAAAGGTAGTAAAGTAAGGTAGTGAAATAACAGGTCAGGATTTGAACCTAGGTCTCGGGAAGAGGGAGGAAGGCTGAAGCAGACTTCCAGGAGCTCTAGGTTTTCAGGCCAGAAATGTCCTGGAAACCTGGCAGAGAGTCACATGCATTTGGGGGACCACAAAGTCTTAAATATACACGAAAAGCAAACCCAACTCCAAATTCCACAGAGAGGATATGCCAAGGTGGGGAAGAGCCGTCTCACGCCTGCCAGCAGCTCCTTGTCAATACCAGGATTGTCCCAAGTCCCTTACTGTCCTGGGATGGTGGGCAGCTCAGGAAAACATAGTCCAGCAGCCCTTCTGGCCAATCCCCAGCCTCACGTCCGGGACATAGTTACAAGACCCCAGCAAAGTCACTTCTCCCTGGGTCTGGCCAGCAGCCAAGGCTGGGATGGAAACCCTCCGCCCGGAGACTTTCCCTCGGGGGGCTGTGGCTTGTGTGAAGGGGGCCCAGTCCCGGGAAGAAAGGTGTCCAATGGAAAGTCCTCTGTTAGGCATGGGGAGCCTGTCCAAAAGGGGCGATTAGCCTAACTGATGACATCTCTTCTCACCAGGGAATGAAATGATGCCACAGAAGAAATAAACAAACACCAATATATCAAACGTGCCTCGTCCACACACACACACACACACACACACACACACACACACACACACACACACACACGAAAGAAACACTTGGAATATTATTCAAATTCTCTCCATCAAAAAAAGTTAGTTGACCAAATTGGATTCTAGCTGACCAGCAAGCCCTGGACCACATTGACATCATTTGAATTTGAGAAAGCAATACATATATGTGTGTGCATGTATATGTTTATACACACATACATATTTTTATTTTCATTCATTTTTAAGAGGCAAATGGCACTTTATCATATTTTTATTTTTAAATAAAATACTAAGGAATTAGGATACAGGACCGGATGCCTGTCTCGCTAGCACTCAATCAATCATCAAATTTTGATTAAATACCTACTGTGTGCCAGGCACTGCTGGGCAGGCACTGGAGATGGGCGGAGGTACCAATAAGCCCTTCTTCCATGTGCCTTTAATCCCGTCCTCTCTCAGGAAGGACTTTCCCCCCGACAATTTCAGGGGCCAGTTTTATTTGCAAACAAAGCCCCAAAAAGAAACTGTCCCCTAACCTCTCGAGGGAGAGGGAGAGCTCCCGGCTCCGAACCTTTTGCCTGTTGATGGATCAGGGGACTGGGAAGCAAGGGGCAGAGAGAGGTGGCTGTCCGATATGGGGGGGGGGGGTAGATAATTGTTTTTATTTTGCTTGACCCCAGAAAGCAGCCCTGGGTGTAAGGACAGTGGCAGAGACGCAGATTTAGGATTGTCGGCGTGAAACACTTTCTAATAATTGTAGCAAATGGAAAGAAGAGAGAGCTTGAGAGAGTGTGCTCAGTATCCGTAAAGGTCTTTCAGTAACTGTCCACTCACACTGGAAATCTTTTGCCAGAACATCCTGGACTATTATGATCACCCCCCCTCCCCTGGCCACATGGGGAAACCAAGGCTCAAATGGATTAAAATGACTCGCTTAAGGTCACTTGGGAAGTCAGTACAAGGGTCAGGATTTGAACACTGGTCCGGCTCCAAAGACATTTCTTTACGTTGTCCCACATGTCACCTTCCCTCAGCTCTCTGTCAGGTTGGGGATGGGGACTGTGCATGGCTGACAGTTCAGCGCTTGGCACAAAGCAAGTTGACTTGACTCAGGTGGGTGGGGGGAATCTTTCTGGTATATCCACTCAATAAAAAATCATGAAACTTCACAAATTCCAAATACCCATCTGCATAAAGAAATGCATTTCGACCCACTGTAAAGTAATGGACACCAGCATCAGCAAAACAAACAAACTGGATAATTCTCAGCAAAGAAGACCAGACTCCAGAGAGAGCTAACTAGAGGCCCCCATCGGCCCATTCCTAAATGACCATAATGAAACAGATGAATAAAGATGAAAAACCAAGCAGTTTCGCTGCTGAGCCTCCACCCTCCACCTCTCGAAGGTGCGAAGCTTCTGGGTATCAGCATTAAAAATCCCGGTTTGCACCTTTTCTTGAAAAACTGGATCTTATCAAAGAAACTCTCTTTCCGTTTCCCCTCCAGAGTCCTGATTCAACTGCCTGGCTGGGTATTCAGAGTCCCCAGAAGCCATGATTTCACCAAGGAAACGGAGTAGCACAATAGAATGGGTTCCTTAGCAACCCAGTAGCCCAAGTAACCCTGGGCTGAGGCATCAGAATGGAGTTTCAGAGAAGGACGAGCCGGGCACCCGACAGCAAGGGGCAGCCCGTCTCCCCAACAAAGTCCCAGGGAAAAGTGGGCTCTCTTCCAGGCAGTGAGGGCACTCCTGGGGGCTGCCTTCGGGTCTCAGCTCCATCATAGGTACTCAGCTAGCTGTAAACAAGCCATTCGATTCCCCGAGTTTTATCTTCCTTCCCAAACAGAGATTAAGAACCTTGTGAACTAAGGAGAACAGGGCTGTTCTTGGCTTCTCCATCGGTAGGTAGCCGCTCGACCAAAGACCTGGGTTCCAATCAGACCATTTGATAGCATAGCCCTGGGAGGTCATGTAATCTCTCAATGTTCTGGACAACTCAGACCCTAAGTAGCAGGGTAAGAGACTAACTGGGATGGTGGAGGGAGATCATACGAGCACCTCTGCTGGTCTCCTCTCTGCCTCCCTTCCAAAATCCCCAAAATGTCTTGCTTATTAGCCAATGGGCTGTGGGGAGCGCATGAAATGATGTGAGAGCCTTGGAAGGTCTTCAACAGGAAGTAAAAGTCACTTGTTATTTTTCAGCATTAATAGAAACAAGTGCATCGCCTCCATTTGAATGGCAAAGCCCTAAGTGAATTTCTAGCATGGTCAATTCCATGTGAAAACACCCGGATGCTCGCTCAGGCTCTCCTCCTCGACGTGGAGAATTTCCTCCCTGGGAGGTGAATGGTAAACATTCTCACTTGTGGCACGAATGCTTATACATGGAGTTCAAAGAGGCATCCACTGGAAAGAATGGAAGCCCCAGGAGTGGAGACGGAGCTCAGGACACACGGAATGTAGAAGAAAACCTCCAAGACTCCCAGCGAGTCCATCATTCTTTATGAAACGCCTGGGAAATGGACAAAGGATCCCTCATTCACAGACAGGTCAGACTTCCATCCCAGCCAAGCATCTTACTGGCTACTTTTTAGAAACCTATTTCAGGGAGGAATGTCGTCATATAGTGCCTTAAGAAATGGCAGCTGGGAGGGATTCGAGAGATCCAGCCAGCCCTTGTGAAGTAAGGAGCATCACCCAAATCACCCCAGTCATGGAAATGAAAACAGCAATGGATGTGGCTGGGTGCAAATGAACTGCCATAGTCAGCCTTGGTCCAAGGGAAGACCTCATGCCATAGATTTCCCTTCTCTTAATATGGGGGGAGATACAGAATGTGACATTAGCTGATCTTGAATAGGAGGGGGTCCTAAAGAGTCACTCAGTCCAATTCTCTTCATTTACATGAGAGGAAATGGAGGCCCAAGGAAATGAAGTGACTAGCTTATGGTCATAAGGGTAGGTAGGAAGCATGAGGCAGAATCTGAATCCAGGTCCTGTGACCTTCCACTATATGATGTTTCTAGACTCCCTGGCTCAGTCATTTGTGTGTGTGTGTGTGTGTGTGTGTGTGTGTGTGTGTGTGTGTGTGTGTGTGTGTGTGTGTGCTTTCTTAAGTGTACCTTAAGTAACTTCCATAAGAGGTTATCAATAAAATTTAAACACAGTATATACAAAAGGAAATTAAAGTTCAAATCCCACCCCTCAACTTTACTTTGTGAAATTCACAGAAAAGTTTCTCTCAGTAAAAAAACCCAACATGCTGCCATTTAAAGATTGCCACCGTAATTATAGGAGTCACTCGGAGTACTCACAACCTTGTGTACCAATCCCAGCTGGGGGTTCCCTTGGCCCATTGGACAGGAGCTGTGAGAGTTGCATTCTGGGTCCCAAGCATACATCTTTTCTCACCAGCATTTGGTAAAATTAATTGGGGGCGGGGGGGGGGGGGGGAGGGAGAGGCTGTATAATTGAAAATCTGTTATCTTAAAAAAGAACAACATTTCCCGAAATCCCACTGACTTCCTGTTACATACTTCCTGTAGAAAGGGAATAAATGTCCAAGGGGCTGTCCTGCTCCTCCTATTTGGGCATGATGATCAGTGGTGATGGTGATAAGGTGGGGATTTTGAAATGACTAATCAGCCATGGGCACATGGCTTTTATTTTGTATCCTTTTTATTCCTTGTTTCCAGTGATCATTTAATAAACCTCTAAAAATATAATATTTTTATTATTAAGATATAGTTTTAAATTTAGAGTGGTCATGAGACCCCATCAGGGCAAGAATCATCTTCTCTAAATTTCTATTGGCAGTATCTCATCTAAGCGGCTCTGCATTTTACTGCTAAATCAAATGAAGATAGTAAAAAATTATAAATCCCAACAGGTAGAGCACACCTTCACATACTACATATAACTGAATGTTATGTGAGTCACCCATACTATGGAAAGATGGTGAATATAGGTCTAAATTCCTATTCTTTCTCAGGTAAATGCAGTGAATGAGTGAGGCTTGATGCTGGTTCAGTTTTCTTCTCATAACTGAAACCAGGGAGGATAAATTAATTAATTAAAACTGGGAGGGAGAAAATTCAGCACTGAAGGGGGCAGCCTAAAGACATGAAAACAACATTAGATTTCCCAGTTGACCTCACTTTCCTTACTTAATTGTCATCTAACCCATGGTTAAATAACTTCATCTCTTTTTGCCTTAGTTTCTTCATCTGAAATAAAGGCAGTTTGGACTAGACCTTCTCAGGGGGCTTTTCCCAGCTCTCAAATGCTGCGTGTTTCTTCTCCCTTCGGCAGGAAAACGGACATAAAAGGAAATTTACTTTCAAAGTCTTCAAATTTATTATCCATGGCAAGATACATGAATTATCAATCTGTAGCTATGGTGCTGAAATTTAAACGACCTTCCGTTGATTAGGTGATGGGCCAAATTCACCATTCTTTCTTATTAAAGGATAATGAGGTCCATTCATTTTGGGTCCCCAATGCCAGAAGACCTGGCTACTTTACAGTGATATTTGATCCAGATCCAATCAATCTGATTAGTCAATAAGAATTAATTAAGTGCTTCCTCATGTATCTCCCAGCCTAATTCCTGAAGTACAGCAGGCACTTAATAAATCTGTTCCTGCTAACTGGTTGCTCAATGGTAGCTGACAGGTAGCAGGCATAATGGACGGAGAACCGGACCAGAACTCAAAAGATCGAAGGCTGAATCCTGCCCTTGGACACTTACTAACTGAATAACCCTGGATGAGTTACTTAACTTCTCTCTGCCTCCCTGTCCTCAACTGTAAAATGGGGACAATGACAGCAGCCACCTTCCATAGGGGTAGAGAGGATTCAATGAGATAATACATATATATATGGAAAATTGTTTGCAAATCTTAAAGCATTACAGAAAGAGGATCTACAAAGCTCTGTGCCTAGTCTTGGGAACCATAGACAAAAGTTTTAAAGTCCCTGTCCTCAAGGCACTTACTTTCTATCAAGAGAGATACTAAAGTTGATTAAAACATCAATACAAGAGTCAGTGGATGGAGAGCCAGTTGGAAGACAGGAGTTCCTGGGTTCCAATCTAGATTCAGAGCCTTTGTAGCTATGTGACCCTGGACAAGTCACTTAACCCCCATTGCCTAGCCCTTAACACTCTTCTGCCTTGGAACTAATGATCAATGAAATTATCAATGAAATATTGATTCTCAGACAAGATAAGGGTTAAAAAAAGATACAAAGTGATTTGGAGGTGCAGTTTTTTAAAAGCTCTTCAAAGGAGGAATCAGACAACCATTAAGTGATACAGAAAAACTTATCTTTTTTCTCTTTCCTTTTATAAATCAGTCACAGTTTTGAGTTTCTATAGCCATGTTCACCCTGAAGGTGCCCCCATCTCAGCTGATCTAGGAAGCTAAGCATGGTATGGGCAGGTTGGTACTTGAATGGGAGATTGCCTGGGAACACATAAGTGGTGCCATAGAGCATAGATTGCCCAGCCTGGAGTCAGGAAGACTCGAATTCAAATTTGACCTGAGATCCTTGCTAGCTTTATGTCCCTGGGCAAGGCACCTCATCCTGTTTGCCTCAGTTTCCCCATTTGTAAACTGGAGAAGGAAATGACAAACCAACTCATTATTTGCCAAGAAAACACCAAAAGGCATCCTGAAGAATCGATACAACTGAAATGATTGAACAACAACAATACAGTTCTGAAATCAGGGGTGCAGTAATCAGAGGCATCAGAACCGTCAAGAAGTCCACCTTGCCTTGTGGCTAGCCCACTTGTGCTAGGTCATCTGCACCATCTCTTTGCCCTGACATTGAATCCCTTCAGGAGAACAGGGCTAGAGCTAGAAGAGACTAGGGGGAGCCATCTCAACTAATCCTCTTATTTTACAGTTAAGAAACAAAGGTCAGCAAGGTAAAAGTGCCCTGTCCAAGGGTCCACCATGAAGAAGAATTTGAATCCAAGATTTGTGACTCCAAATGAGAGCTATTTTCTTTGCACATTGTGCCATTACTTTGATTGCCAAGTTTTTGCAATACTCTTGCTAAAACAAGGTGGCAGTTCAGATTTCAGTGTTTTGTAACAAAAATAATAAAGCATATTCCCAAATTGATCGTGCCAGGGAGTTGTTTTAGGGGATAACTTTCCCCTTCATATTTTGACTTACAAAGTTCTTCCCTTGCAGGAACCCTCTGAGGTAAGGGGTATAACTATCGTTCCTGTTGTACCAATAGTTTATCTGACAGGTCACGCTGACCCATCTAATACTGGGAGCTTTCCAGTTTTAAAATCAATCCATTGATGCCAAAAAATAAGAGATGAAAATTACACGGGGACTAAAGATGTACAAAATGCTTTGTCGATATGATCTGATTATAGAGGACCACGAATTGGGTGCGGGAAGGGGGTCCTAGCTTTCACCCAATCCATTTTCCTTCTTTTTCTTTTTTAAACCATTTTCTTCCATCTTAGAATCAATACCAAGGCAGAAGAGTGGTAAGGGCTAGGCAACTTGGGTAAGTGACTTCCTCAGGATGTATGTGGGATCAGACTTGAAACCATTATTCCCTGTCTCCAGTTTTGGCTCCCCATCCAGGGAGTCAGCCAGCTGTCCCTCCTTTCTTTTTTAAATGAAGAAAAGCTCCCAGAGAGTGACTCACATAAGGTAAGGGGCTGCTGTGCTTGGAGGCAGCCTCCCCCCACCCTCATACCAACTCCAGCATCAGACTTCAGCCCAGAATTTTCGACTACTGTGTGGTAGGTGCCATAAATGTTCTTTATTCCCATTTTCCAGATTCTCAAACTAACATTCAGAGGTTCTAAAGGGACTCACTCAGGGTCACTTACACCCAGGGTAAGGAGCAAGCCTGGTTAGCCTTCCATTCTAACAGGAATCCTTTTTCAAGATTCAATGGTTGCACCTACAAAATGCACCCGGAGCTATTAAATCCCTGAGCTCAGGGTCAAGGCTGGAGAGATGAGTACAGATGGGAGGGTAAATGGTCCCATTTCTCTCGTTTCTCTCCCAGACTTCCACCTGAAGATACCTGAATTCTGAATTGCTGCTTTTAGAAAGGCTGGAAAGCTCCTCAGGGGTGCAGCCAAAAAGTGGTCACCGATGCCCCACCTCCATTTAGATGTTTCTGGGTTGCCTGTCTACTGGCAAGAATGGCTGGCCCGTCTACACCAGCAATTATATGCTGGAACATGGCTATGAAAATTTTGAAATAATAACAGGTTTCCTTCAGGAAAAGTAAAATCAAAAGGGGAAGAGGGGGGAGAACCTCCCACAAATGTGAACTGAATGTCTGGTATTCCAGCCTGCCACTGACTGGAATGTTGGATCACCAAGATTCTGAACCTCACCCTCCTTACCCCCCACCCTCTGGCAGGTCATGCTGACCCTTCCAATATGGGGAGCTTTCAAGTTTTCCAATCAATCTGATGCCTCCTGGTAAAAATCACCCCCTTTGAGCCCCCCCAAGTCAGATTGTTTTGGTCTCAGCCCTTGCTCTGGAACAGAATGTCTTCTTGATAAAAAGATTTAGGGGGAAACCATGAAATAAAAGCAAAACTAAAGGACATGCACATCCCCTATCCCTGAATCAATGAATTTAGGGTGAAGGACCTTAGAGACAAGCTAGCTTAAATCCTTCATTTTGCTGACCAGGAAATGATGCTCAAAGGTGAACGATAACATAAATGACATCCAGTAATGAATATTCCTATCCATCCTTTATAGATTTATTTTTTTTACTGAAAATTTTTAATTAATTTAGAATATTTTCCCACAGTTACATGATCTTTACAGTTTTCAAAGAGCTTTACATATATTGGCTCATTTAAACTTTTCATCCGCACTGGTTGGGGAATGACTATCATCCCTGCTGCCCTTCCCAATTTCCATATAACAAAACTAAGTCTCAGCCAAAGAGGTCCAGAGATTTACCCATGGTCCCAAGAGAGTAAGTATCAAAGGAAAGATCTGAACCCACTTCTTCCTAACACCAAGTCCAGACCTCCATCTTGGTCCCCAATTGGTGTCCAAGATGAAGTACCAAAGAAGGAGGCAATAATGGAACACAACTGTGACTGTGACCTTATCTCACTGGAAGGACTGTAAGATCATAGCCCTAAGCCAGCAGAGCTCATCCAGAACAACCATTTCCTTCTTTCAGTCATCAATGGCAAGCCACCATGGATATTTCCTGCCAGGCATGACTTCACCCTCTATTCCCACTGCTACTCCCTCACCAGGCAGAGGAGTGAGAAAAAAAAAAGAAAATAAAAAATGAACACCCCTTTCCATCGATCATCTAAAAGCAGCAATTGTCCAAGGGTGGACTGCAGAGTTTCTTTCAGGGGGTTTTAAGCTCAAAATTATTTTAAACACTTCTCCATTTTCCAATTATATGTTTACATAAGGCCTGAATTGTTTTTATATACTTTTACCAAAATGACAGCCGATTGAATGCAGAAACAGATAAGGATCCACCTCAATGAAAATCAAAGTGTCTTCTATTGAGCAAGATTGGCAAATCTCTTTTTTCCAATATGGAAAACAAAGTCATCTTTTTCATGTTTTTGTTCTGGAAAATTTATTTTTCCTTAAAATGTTTTTTATGTTAACAAATAATGGATTTTAAAAATGAATTAATACATAAGTTTTTATCTCTTTCTAATATGGTAACTATTAATAGAGATTCTTGATAATTTTCAAGAGTATAAAGGAGTTTGGAGATCAAAAGTTCTGTGCTCAAAAAATGTTTTCTACCTCTAAAGTTCTATAATACTATAATGTGAAGGCCAAAAGATGTTACATAAATTCCACTTCAAAGTAAAGCAAATTTGGGGACAGGGACAGATTCTCCAACCAGCTTCTTCCCAGCTCCAAGGCATGTTTTCTCTCTGGGCCTCAGTTTTCCCATTTCTACTACAATAAGGTAGCTGGACTAGATGGCCTCCAAGATTCCTTCCAGTTCTAAATCAATACTACCAAAAGCCAAGGATTTTTGCTGAAATCAGTCAAAGGAGGAAAAGTGGCCAGTTATGTATCCTGGATTCCAAATTGACAATGTTTTCACCCTTTTTTGGGGGGTGAAAAGCATTGACCTATGTCTGCAAACACAAATCCTGAAGAGCAACTGTCCTGGGGCTCTTCATTTGTTTCTCTTTCCCTCCTCTCATTCTTCTTTATTTTTCTTTCTCTTAAAAAAGACTTCACTCTGCAGAAAGCAGACTGCCTCTAATGTGCCCATCTCTAGATTTCTCCATCTTGTCAGAACTTGTCCAAGAGACAATGTAATCAGCTTTCTGTGATTTCTCCCCAAGTGTGGCAAAAGGGTGGTGTTTCAAAGTTGAAAGCCTTGCCACACATGTAGGGAAATGCCTTTCCTCCCCAGTCTGTATTTCTCTTACTATATGAAAAGCTCAATCTTTCCCATGGCCATGGCGCCATCTTTTTTGACTATTCAGGGACCTTGAACGATGGCTAGCATTGAAATAGCCCTCAAAATGCTTTCCAAATATGATCTCATTTGACAATCACAATTGCCCAGGGAGGCAGGTCCTCTTATTATCCCCATTTTACAGATGGAGAAAACCAAGGCAAACAAAAGCTAAATGACCATATTTGAACTCCTGACTTGCTTGTACTTAGCCAAGTGCCACCTAAAAAAATACTCAGAAATGAGACATTATTTCAACTTCTTTTGGCATGATGAATATTAACAGAAGTGAGAAAGGAGTGTTTCTTACTGTTATATTATAAACAAATAGTTTGTGTTTTGAGAGGCAGACTGATGGTGTTTTCAGGGCAAAATAGACAGTCAGTATGGAAACTGAAGAAATTCCTGAAAGGGAGGAATTTTTGTCATTTAGATCATTTTTACCACTGAACTCTTGTCACTTATGGCAATTAAAAAAGAAAGTTTTAGATGGATGGTTGATTATCTAAGGAGTACTATGTTAGGCTGAAGAAAATGGGAATAATCAGCTATATAGAGAGAGGAGGCTGAATGAGACACAGTCTTTGGCTGCGCCACTGGAAGCCACCTTACATTCCTTTGGTCAGGGGGCAGCCAGGAACGGCATGAGTGGGTCTCCCAATGGATAGGCTCACTGGATGCCCATGAATGAAAGCATTCTAGCTTTTCATTTGGGCTGGCTCAGAGTATTTTCCCTATCAATAGCACCTCCCTCCCTCTCAGCCCTGTGTTTAAGGACTTTGTATTTATTTGTATTTATTCTGTATATCATTACATAGGGACTTGCAGTCATAGGAATGAGACTGTAAACTCATTCAGAGCAAGGATATTTCCTTTTTATTTGTGTCCCCCAACCAGCAGGGAGCCCATACCAGAAGGAGCAGTGAATAAAGCTTCTTGCCTCGGACACATGGAAGGGGAAGCTCATTGGTGGTCTCAATGATAGCGGATGTTCCCTCCAGGGAAAGAGTGGGACTCAATCATGCCTGGCTTTCTTTTCTTTTTTTAAAACTCCCTTACTTTATGGCTTAGAATTGATTCTGAGTATCCATTCCAAGACAGAAGAGAGGTAAGGACTAGACAACTGGAGTTAGGTGACTTGCCCAGGGTCACACTGCTAAGAAGTGTCTGAAGCCAGATTGGAACCCAGGACCTCCCATCTCTGGATGGGGCACTGAGCCCCCCAGCTGCCCCCATGCCTGCCTCTTTTTTTCTTATAGGATGCTCCTACAGCCTCCCATAGATTCCTCATGGAGATCTATCCAAGGTACAGAAGGCAGTCCATGTGGGTTCTTCCCATCTCTGAGTTCCCAATGGAGCACCCAGGTTATCTGCTGGCTATCATTATCTCCCCCACCCCCCAGTGGCATTCTCTTTGCCATTTTATCATCATCATCATCATCATCATGGTTTGAAATCAATGTGCCCCAGCTGGTTCACAATACCCTTTTTTGCTCACATACTGACTTGGAAAGAAAAGAACAACATTCAACACTTTAAAATGTTTGTTTTACAATTAACCACCCTGGGATGGGGCAGCTGCGTGGCTCAGTGGACAGTCTCAAGTCTAGATACAGACGGTTCTGGGTTCAAATGTGGACTCAGACACTCCTCAGCTGTGTGACTGATCCTGGGCAAGCCACTTAACCCCCACTGCCTAGCCGTTACTGCTCTTCTAACTTGACACCAATGCACAGTACTGATTATAAGGAAAGAGTTTTAAAAATAAATGAATAAATAAAAACAATGAACTCTCCTAGGAAGTGATAGATCCAGGGTAAAAGCCATTCACCTTCCCCAACACAGTTCATTCATTGTAAATAAGAAAGAATCAAATTGGACTTTTGTTTTAGGCTGTTGGTTTTATTTAAAATCCACAACCCCAGACTCAGTCTTTCTTTCTAAAAGTTAAAAAAGAAAAAGCCCAAGAAAAAAGGGATAAAAGCAGGTCATCAAATAGAAAATACATGCACAAATCTGTACAAAGTTTCCTTCCTTGATTGATGTCCATATACGATGCCGACATGGTTCAAGTTTCATTTATTTTGCTAAACTAGTCAGTTTGTAAACTGGAAAAGAAAAAGTGGGTTGAGGACCAGAGGTGGATGGGGAGGGGAATGCAACTCATGTGGGAATTCCTTTGACAAGTTGCAAGAAAGTTATTTTGTCCCTCTCTTCCATTCTGTCCCTTCCCCTTACTTCTCCCTTTCCAACTCCTCTTCTCTCTTCATTACCATAAAATCTCAATGGCACCCAAATTGCTCTTCACTAGAAAAAAAATGCAATGTAGCCTGATAGGCATTGCTCAGCTCCCTTCAGTTCTGGCAGGAGGGCTCCAACTCTATCTTAGATGTTGCTTACGCCATCTATTAAACATGGAAACTGCTAATATTTGGCCATAAGTCCTGATTTGAAAAAAAATTCAAATTTTTGGTGACTATCACCACAAGAAAGGGAAGGAAGGGAGAGAGGGAGCCCGTTTGGATCTTATAATTTTGGGAAATTAAGAAATTAGGAAAATAAAATGGACATTTAAAAAAAATGTGGAATTTTCCCACAAAGAGAAAGACAAAGGAAGCATCCATGGTTAGAGAGTCTTTCCCGTAGCTAGACTATCACACTCAACTGTAAAGACTGACTAGGCACAATAATGTTTAACTGGAAAATGCCCATTTCCTTCATTCCTATGTGTCTGGTGGAAGGACCTCCATGTGGTAATGAACCTCAGAGAGCACACACACATATATAGACACATGTGCATACATCTTGCATGTTATAGCAGAAATGCCCAAAGATTTCTCCTTTTTCCACGCTCAGTCTAGCTAAACTGTTCTGTATTATCTGCCCTTCATCTTAAAGCAGAAGGAATGAGTCCTGACTTTGGAATTGGTGGACCCAAGTTCAAGTCCTGCCTTCCTCCATCTCTGAGTGACATTGGGCAAATTGTTTAATTTCTCATCTAGAAAATGAGCCAGTTGGATGACGGGGTCTCTGAGATCCCTTCCATCTCTGAATCTCAGAGAGTTTGCCTTCTGAGCTAACAAGTTTTCCCCTCCTGATTTAAAGAGGGAAGGGGTGAGGGAGAGAAGAAAAAAAAGAACTAAACCACAGTCAACATGCCAATTCGAGTGGTTTCTGCTTCCTTGACGACGGGGGACAAGGACACGGACCCAACATAGCAAGGGGGAACGTGGGACCGTTCTTGCACCAAGTGACAAGCTCAATTGATCTCTGGAATGATCAGCATGCCTCGAGTGACATGGGGGTTTTCTTCCCCCCTTAAAAGGGCGGTCTGTGTGTCTGAGTGTGTATTTTTCTGGTTGGTTGTTTTTGTTAAACTGAGTCCTAGAACTGCTTTCTGAAACCCTGCAGTCAGAACCCCAGCCGGGCACTACGACCCTCCTTCCTGCCTCGGCTCGGTTTACAACCTTTGTGGGGCTATACAAACCCAGCACAGAAGCCCTTTTGTGCAGAGGTCCCAGACGGACCTATCTCCATGCAGTCATTGGCAAAGTCCTCCAAGGAGGCTCTTTCTTTCGAGACTGAATGCAGCCGGGGTTTTAGCTTACAGTCGACGGAGTCAGGCATTTCACATGAGAACAGGACCCTCGGCTGCAGGAGCATAAAGGCAGCTCTGGGATTTGCATCCCAGGCTGCTGTTTCGGGATCTTTTCACCAGTTCTTAAAAAATGAATCCCGTGACAGGACGGGCAAATATCAATTTTCACAGCTGCAAAAAGCATCACCTGAAAATGACTTTGAGATGTTGTACCCAAGCAAGATGCCGACTCTCCGGAAATGGACCAGACCTGGGTAAATGGTGTGTCTTGTCCTTGCACAGGATGGGAAATACAGGGATGACACATGTATGTGTGGAGACTTATTATACACCTATAGGGACGAGGGCTGACTGTAAGGTCATTGGTTCAAGGAATTCCTAAAGGAAGGGTCTTCCATCCCTCCAACTTATCTGAAATATATTCCTTTAGGGAGTCCTAGGCATCACAGCACCAGAAAGAAGACTGGAACCCAGATTCCCTTAACTTCAAGGCCAACTCTTTGGCCATCATGCCACTCTTCTCAATGAGAAATACCATAAAATATATAATATGATGCAGATAAAAATACCATAAGATATGTAACAATGTTATGCATATATACACATTGTAAAATATATAACTTTGTATAGATTAATACAATAAAATATATAACAATATATAAAAGTACTGTAAAATATGTAACAACAAATGTATAAACCATAAAATATATAACATTGTATACATAAATACCATAGAATAGGTAACATAATATACAAAAATACTGTAAAATATGTAACATTATATATATTCCATGAAACATGTAACAGTATATACTGTAAGATAACATATATACACACCACAAGGTATATAACATTATATAAATACCATAAAATAATAACACAATATATAAAAAATATTATAAAATATGTAACATTATATATATATTCCACAAAATATATAACAGTATATATACTGTAAGATAACATATATACAACACAAAATATATAACATTATATATAAATACCATAAAATAATAACATAATATATAAAAATATGTAGCATTATATACATACACCATGAAATATATAACATTATACATATACACCATAAAATATATAACATTGTATATACAAATACCATAAAATATATAACATAGTACATAAAAACACTGTAAAATATGGAACTTTGTATATATAGAGAAAAGTATATAACATTGTTGTTGGGGTTGTGTGCATCTGCCATCAGCAATGGGGACATTCGAAAGGATTCTGAAAGGGGGACTGACTGGGTCAGGCCCATGAATGAAGGTTCCTCCAACAACTGGGCCAGAGACAGGAAAACCAGGCAGAGGCTTGGAAGAGAACGGGCCGGGGCAGAGAGGGTGAGGAAGTGGAGCCAGATGGGAGCGGGGGGATGGCAGCAACCCTTGGCAGTGGGCTGGAGGTGGGAGAGGGATGAGTCAAAGATGACTGAGGTTTTAACCCTCGGGGCAATCAGCACAAAATACCAGTCAGGAGGGTGGGGGAAGACGGGAGTTCAGTTTGGGACAGGATGAGGCAGAGGAACTGGCCAGACTTCCAAGGGAAGGCGTCTGTCTAGCAACCCCAAAACAGCCACAGAGGCACACAGATAACTGAGAGGGATTCTTCGACAGAATTCTTCTGCCTGGTTAACTTGGTGTTTGTTATTCTGGGAGCCAAAGGAGAGCCTCCCACAGGTGGCTCCATTTTCCCCAGAATCTTTCAGTAGAAAATACCAGCCATGAGTCCAAAACGACAGGCATGGTGGTGGCGGTGACAAGGACACGGAGCCTACTCTAGGGGAGAGCCCTGGCTTTGAATTCCAACATCACTGGCTGCATGACCTGGTGCAAAATGAATACAACGAGCTTCCATTTTCACATCTATAAAGTGGGTTTCAAACAGCACTTACCACACCCGACAATGATGAGGTCCGAATGAGATAAACAGACACAAAGCACCTTTGAACTGTATAAAATATGTTACGATTTTCACAGTCGGTCATTGGGTTTTTCTGCCTTTTGCTTTTCAGTATTAGTGAGGCCTGCCCACTGGTCATTGATTGCTTACAGTCCATTTTGGTCTGTTTGCACATAGTTCTAGGAAAGAAAGAAGGACAAGACAGGGAGGGGAAAAAGAATTCTAGATTCCAGATTGAAACAGGCTCCACAGAGTGCAGTCAGCGAATGGACTTGTGGCTACAGATTGTTTAAACCTCTTGGTGACAAAGGCAGGGTTACAGATTCAGGACTAGGCAAGGCAGAGAGCTCCAGGTCAAGGCGGATGGGATGGGGTAACATTCCTCGAGACTATTAGATAATCCACGGGGGAAACCACAGGTTATCCTGAAGGCATCTTGGAATGCTGCAGAGGTTTAATTTGGCCTCAGCCTCCCTGGACAGGACTCCAAACTTGGTTTCTCTCTGTTCTTTCCACGTGACATTCCATTGTCCATGCACTGGCTTTCCCACATACCTAGAAGGTTCTCCTTTCCAATGGGACAGGAGCTGCTTCCCAGCCCACTTTTTCAGCCACGTCTATCCCATAATACCCTTTCTGACAGGTTGGGAAGATGGCCCAAAGTGGGTGAGACTTCAGGAAATCTGATGCAATGGAAGGAGAGGGACAAAGACCATTCCAGAATTAGGGAGCAACACGAGGCACAAGTGAGAGCCTGAGGTGGCTGACATCACCCTGCCAGTCCCCCCTTTCCAAAAGAAGTTTTTCATGAGCTTAGCCCAGTCACAGAAATCTGGATATCTGCAGCAAATCGCAATTAGAACTTGGAAAGGATTCATTGTAGCCTGTTTTACAAAGAAGAATCAATGGCTCAGAGTGGGGAGCATGGTAACTACTTCCAAGGGCCCAAAGAGAAGGGCATAAAGGAGGGGAGCCTCTCCTCTTAACTGAGCCTGGGTCCATTCTGCCCCCCCTTCCAAAAGAGTGGGTGTCAGAAAGTCGGTCCCCAGAGAAGGATTTTCTGGCTGGATTATCCTGTGTATGAAATTGTTTTTAATTATTTTGTCTTACTGCAGCGGCCAGGAAATCTGTGACTCATCCTGGATATTCTTCCAAGTTGTGCTCCAAGGATCTCACACAAGTCCCTGCTGTAAACAACGCTGGCCTGCTTGAAAGAACATTCCTTTCCTGCATGCTGAACCCCAATTTCAGTTTGAATTTTTAATAAACTTATCTCCTGGTTGCTCTCCTGACTCCTCCCAGGCAGCCACTGGCCTCATTCTTGAAGGACTTGGGAAGGCTCCCAGGTTATGTATGTTCTGGAGGGCAGCAAATTCCAGAGGACCTCTTGGGAAACCCTCTGGCCTCCCCTTTGAAGCCCCAGTGTGCCCCTCTCTTGAGCAGGCAGCAACACAGAGCCCAGTGTTCCCACTGGAGGGAAGGAGCCCAGCAGACAGAAAGCCTCAGAGGTGAATGGTCTGGTCTGCTGGAGAGAGACCTCGAACACCGAAGATTTATTCTGAAGGCAAGCTGGAGAAAGGAGGATTGTCTGAAGCAAGGCAAGCCCTTCAGGATTTCTCGTGGAAGGGAGGATGAACTCGCATGATCTGTCTTAACTGAGAAAAAAGCAGCCCAAGTTTCTTCAGTGTCTAAGAGAAAAACTATGTAAATAGTGAAATATTTGATGGTTATCAATATAAACACAGATACACAGCTGCTGGGTGACAGAATAAACCAGAAGGGTCTGAAACTCGTAATTTTCTCAGCAAGACCAGCTTTAACTCCCTTAACCTGAAAGTCCTATGACACAATATTGAAAATATTTTGAAATGAAACAGTTTTATTCCAGATCAGAAGGCCAATGAAGAGAGGCAAGAGTAACTCAGATTTAGCATCAGAAAAATTTAAGTGTATATTATATTATCAAGTGGATTTGAAAACAATAAAATAGAAATATGTAAACATCCAATAATTCAGGTGAATGGGGTGGGAAGAGCAGTGGATTTTAGAATCAGAAGAGCTGGGTTCCAATCCTGTACTACTACTTGTTATGTGACTGGATGGGTCTTTTTGTTTCTCTGAAACTTGTCACATTTCTAAATAATCCCCAAGGTCCCATTCCAGTTCAGAGTCATTGATTCTATGAGCCAAGTTCTCCTTCTGAGTAGTCTAGTTTTCCCTGCCTAAAGTTTGCATAAAGTGCATTTGAAGGATAGGCTTCATGTTCAGAGAGGGGAGATCTTGATCTACAGTTGTAGTCTTTGTCATCCCAAACCATTCTTCTGCTAGCCCAGCTATTCCCTCTCCAGGTTGGTCCTTCCCTCAAAATTGACTCTAATCTTCTCTTCGCTCACAATGACCACACATCACACCAATTTCCTTCCTTCTTCCTGGGTTGCTTTTTTCCCCACTCAATGAATTTGTTGGTTTTTATTCTTATGGGAAAATTGGAAATTTCCTCCACTAAGGCAATTGGCTATCTTTTTCTGTAACACAGTTTTAGAAAGTTGCCTGGGAACAGAGATGGTTAAATGACTGGCTTAGGATCTCACTAACTAACAGATGCCAGAGGCAAACACATGTAAAGTCTTCCTGGCTCCAAAGATTGGCCATCAAACACCTCTGTACATAATGCTGCCTCTAGGGTTGCCAGCTCTGCAATTTAATGAGTATTTATTAGGTTGGGTAGTCACTCTAAGACAAGTTCTGTGTTGGGTGTGGAGGCACATAAAAACAAAAATAAATCAGTCCCTGCCCTCAAGTAATCAACATTTATTGGAAGGAAGCAACAAACAGATGGAGAAGTAAATAAAAATATGAACTAAGTAATTTCAGATTTCTCGGTTGAATTAGCCTACCAAGCAAAGAGTATAGATTTTCTTTTTTTGAGGGAAAGGAGAGCTACAGAGATGGAACATTGGATAGGACATTAGATACTGCCACAGTTTTGCTTATACATTTTTATCTTTGCCATTCCTTGTAGGTCCAGGTCTTTAGTACAGTGCCTTGTGTGTAATAAGTTACTGTTTAACAAAGGCTTTGAATTCAAGAGAGAGATTTATCAAGAAATCACTGTAATGTACAAGATCAAAATGTATCCTAGAAGCCTTTTCAAAATGGCGGTGTCCAATTCCATAGTCAATCTGTGTCTCTGCCTATGAGACCGTAGGCATCTTTTCTTGACTACAGTTCCTTTAGGAGCAGATATTCCCATGGCTAAAGAAGGGCCATTTTCTTAGGTCACAAGAAAGGCAGAATTTCAACCCTAAAAAAGGTCACTTCTCTTTCAGGGTCTCCCTACCCCAATTCTAAAATGAAGACATTAGATTAGATGGCTTCAATGGTCCCCTTCCCTCTCTAAATCCCATGAAGCCATGTTTCTTTTGCCATTAACATTTTATTATTTCATAACATAGAAGTATCCTGGTATGGTAAAAAAAATAATGACTGAGGACTCACATGCCATGGAATCTGCCTGCAGAGAAATCACTTAGCTAAGCCAATTTCCTCACACTTAAAGGAGATGGATCAAGATGGCCTCCAAAATCCTAATTTATGATCTTAATTGGGTTTAGAGATCCTAACCAGTTCCAACAATGCTTATGAGGATCACTGCCTCTTTGATTCCCTCCACTAGGATTCAGGGACCATTTCTGAATCTTGAAGCTCCAGAATCCCTTTTGTAGGGGAAGGAAATGGGACAGATATGGATCTTCCTGCACTGGATGGGGGGGGGGGAATGGGAGATTTGAGGGGGAGGAACCAAGATCAAACACCTGCAGCCAATCCAGAAGAAGCCTGCCCTAACTTGGTGATAATGAGTAGGCTTTGGGGTGCTTTATTGGACTTGAAATTCATGAAAGAACAAGCTTGATTGGTTCTACCACCTTGTTTATTTTGCCCTAACTAAATATAACAAGCCATTTGGAAAAAACAGAATTAGGAGAAAGAGTGTACTGTATGAGGACTGCAGATGAACACAGAAGGCATTCTTCCTTCTCAAGCCATCAGAAAGTTAAAAAAAAAAAAAGACCACACCTATTCCATTCCAAGTCAATAGGCCAGCTCAACTCTTCTTATCCAAAGAGTGAAACAAAAATTGAGATCTTAATCAATAAGGGTGTTCTCTCTCTCTCTCTCTCTCTCTCTCTCTCTCTCTCTCTCTCTCTCTCTCTCTCTCTCTCTCTCTCTCTCTCTCACACACACACACACACACACACACACACACACGCTCTCTCTCTCTCCATATCTATCTATCTATCTATCTATCTATCTATCTATCTATCTATCTATCTATCTATCTATCATCTATCTATGGGGACCTCACTGTTGAAAAATCTTGACCTTTTTTCTCTCAAGTTGAAATATGTTCCTTAATGACCTACTTGGTACATCCAGAATGAAACAGATCCAGGGTGATGTCCATCCCCCAAACCAAAGCCTTTTCTGCTTAGTGGGACCTTCCAGAACTTTCATTCAGCTGGCACTGCCTTGAAAAATCCAGGCCCCCCTCTACCCCAGAATATAGCATCCTATCAGGAAGACTATAGCAAGGGCCTATAAACCTCTTCTTTCTGCCACCTAAATTATAACCACATCTAGCATTTGTGTAATTCCTTAAGATGTAGAAAATGCCTTTATATCTAGTATCTCAAAAGATCCTCACAACAAGCAGGTGAGGTAGGTGCTATTATTGTCCCTATTTCCCATTTCAGAGATGAGCTAATTGGAGCTGAGAGACTTACAGGACTGATATAAATGAAACAATAAATATACCAAGAGCACCATCCCAGATGAGTGCCCAGGGACCATGAACACAAGCACTGCTCAACCTTCTAAGTACCAGACAACTTATGATGTAGGGCAAGTCTCTCTCTCTCTCTCTCTCACACACACACACACATATATATATTTGTATATATCCATACATGTTGATTGATGGATGGATAGACAAGAGATAGATATGAAGACAGAGGGGGGGGTGGGAGGAAGGGAAAGAAAGAAAAGAGAAAAAGAAAGAAAGAGAAAGAAAGAAAGAAGAAAGAAAGAAAGAAAGAAAGAAAGAAAGAAAGAAAGAAAGAAAGAAAGAAAGAAAGAAAGAAAGAAAGAAAGAAAGAAAGAAAGAAAGAAAGAAAGAAAGAAAGAAAGAAAGAAAGAAAGAAAGAAAGAAAGAAAGAAAGAAAGAAAGAAAGAAAGAAAGGAAGGAAGGAAGGAAGGAAGGAAGGAAGGAAGGAAGGAAGGAAGGAAGGAAGGAAGGAAGGAAGGAAGGAAGGAAGGAAGGAAGGAAGGAAGGAAGGAAGATTCAAGGATGGACAGAGACAGAGAGGCAGAGATAGACAGAAAGATGGATGAATGGAAGCATAGACAGATAAATAGAAACAAAGGAAGGACAAACAGACAAGTCAGATAGTGAAAATTCTAAAGGGTTTAAGGCAGACCCAGTCACTTAAGTACACCCAGACAGAGGGAAAAATTCTGAGATGAATGCAGAAGTGAAAAATAACTCTAGACAGCAAAGAATGTTTCTGTTGACATAGTTTCCTCCCAAACACCTGAGAATTGACAAAGCCATACAGGTGAAGGGCCTGTCCTTAGCTGCCACCATTAGAGAAATAAAGCTGATCCAAGGGGCTGCAGACTTCTGGCATTTTGACAAGGTAAATAAATGCAAACAGACTCTGTCCATGAGTGGATCCAGAATCCTAACTTAGAAACCAAATTTATTTCCATTTCGTTCAAGCATTAGGTGTCCCATGCCAGGGACTAAGGACATAAGGACAAAACGGAATCAGAGAGATTTTTCATCCTGTGAAGCAGGGAGAAGCAGTTTGGTAACCGGTGTCAAAATATAAACCTAGAACTGAGATCCCTTCTCCTTTCATAGGTCCAGGATCAAGCCAACGGCACCAAGCCCAGGAGCATTTCTCTTTTCAATGTGCAAGGTTAGGCTAATACTTATTGCACTTGAAATCATAGCTGGCAGGCTCATTCTGGATGGCTGGCACACTCCAGCCAGAACCCATGATGGAATTTTGGTGGCTTCTCCACACTGGCAGCCACATCAATCTTGTTGGAGCACTGAGTACCCAGGAAAAATGGCACTTCAGGATCCCCTAGGTATAACTGGTGCACAAACAGGCTGATGCCACGATGCCAAGGGCCCAAGATTTAAAGTAGGGAGAAACAAGTTGAAATCCAGGATCTGCCACTAACTCAGATTTCCCTTCTATAAACTGGGGAGAAAGCTTGAAATCTTTGATTCTGGCTTTAATTTCCTTATCATTGGTCTCTCTTTCTACTTTGATCAATGGATAGAAATCACAGAGAAGCAAATCTATATTTCCTCCATATAAAGGAGGGGGTCAGGGGCAGCTAGGTGGCACCATGGATACATCACCAGGCATGGAGGCAGGAGGTCCTAGGTTCAAATCTCACCTCAGATACTTCATAACTAAGTTACTTATCCCCCAGTTACCTAGCCCTTGCTCTTCTTCATAAGAGTTGTTACTAAGACAGAAAGTAAGGATAAGAAGTAGGAGGAGGAAGAAGAAGGAAGAAGGAAGAAGAAGGAGGAAGAGGAAGAGGAAGAGGAGGAGAAGAAGGAGAAGGAGAAGAAGGAGGAGGAGGAGGAGGAGAAGAAGGAGAAGGAGAAGAAGGAGAAGGAGAAGTAGTAGAAGAAGAAGAAGGGGCTGCTGTGGGGAGGGGAGTTCTCCCTCACTGGAAGACTTCAAGCACACTGTGAATGTCCCCTTCTTCCTTTTCTGATATTTTATGGGTTTCTTTTCCATACAACCAAATTTGATGGATTGGAACTTTTTAAAGCATCACTACCATTTCTCATTTGTGTCATTAGTATGGGGCCCCCTTAGATCTTTCCAAACTTTGGGTTTATAGGATTCTTATGAAGTCATCAAATTGGGATTTGAATTCTTTTCTTCTGAGTATTGATCTAAGTGCTCTTTCCACTAGACCCACAGGAGGACAAATGTCTTTAGGACCCAGTATACTTTTCATAATCATTGTTTTGGACCAAACCAAAGATTCCTATATAAAATGTAAAATGCAGAAATACTGGAAGACTCCTTAACAATTATGGGAAAACTCTGCCTCTCTTTTAATGAACCCAAGAGAATACATTAAAATTTCACGGAAAAAGAAGCAAAGGACTGAAAACAAAAAAATTCATCTCCATGAAATTCTCCCCACCAGATGGCTGTGGCTATTCCAAACACCTTTTGTGAAATCCACTGTACTCCAGGAAAGTGAACAATGCTTACATGATTAGCCACCATCACAATAAGATGGTGGGTAGCCATTTTTCCAACTAGTGACCTTTAGGCTTTCTATACCTGACTGCTGGATATAAATACAGTAAATTGATCCTTATTTGAACTAAATGTGGTACACCCATTACCTGAAAGAAAAGCATATCTACTGGAGAGATTTTTAAAATGGAAAAGAAAAGGGAAGGGCCCCATCTCCAAGCAAATGACAATAAAATGGCATCTCCCTAATTATACAAATTAGTATTCAACTACCCTTTAAAAACCTGATTTCATTTGTGAAAGTTGCCTTCTGCCTTTTTCTTCACTCTCAGCCAGATCTTTATGAATCTTTTTCTTTGCTCCCAAACCCTACATACATGTACTCATGTTTTATACACACGCAATACAAATTGGGCAAATTTTCTTTGGCAGATTATAATTGATTCTTAAAATATTCCCCTTTCAATGAGACATTTATAAGAAACCTCCTAATGCTAAAGCTCCTCCCATCACACACACACACACACACACACACACACACACACACACACCTACCACAAACCATCAAAACAACATGCCTTTCCTTTGCCCAAAGAAAGTTCTTCATCCCAAATTTGTAATCTAAGCAACTGTGGATAATTTATAACACTCTTCTCAAAAGAGACTCAAATACCAGAGAAAAATCAGACTGACGGGTAAATTATTATTATTTCTAAGGATAATGTTGATGTTCAGTCGTGTCCAACTCTTTGTGACCCCCTGGACCACAGCTATCCATGGGATTTTCTTGGCAAAAATATGGAAATGGTTGCCCAATAAAGGGATCCTTTGGAGGTGTGAAGGCACCTTGTTGCTGGGCTTCGAATGCCACTTCAGGGAGAGATGGAGGCTCAAGTAACTCCTCTGAAGGAACTTGCTGGGCTTGCTCCCTCTCCCAAGACTTTTCGCCAAGGCTGGTGAGAGCTTCAAGTCATGGTGGGTGCGCCTTCCCATTGGGGGGAAAGGCAAGCCATGAGCAGACATCTGCTGTGGATTCCTCTTTCCTTCTGAGCCCAGGGCTCTGATTCTGCTTTCCCAGACCACAATTATTTTCATGGATGCTGTGTTTGGTCATCTAAATTTCTAAAAATGTGCTGCCCATCAGCTAAAATTTCTGCAAGCCTTTGGGTCTGGGGCAAGTGACCAGTCATGTGAAAAAGGATCTCCTGGAGGACCATAACCTCAAGGATGCATTAGAAGGAGGGAGACCCAGCTTCCATTTTCCACTCGACTTGGGAGATGGTGAGATTCCATTTCTGGGGCTAAACTTGTTTCCCTCCTCTTTAGGAAAAAAGGGAAGGAAGGCAGTCAACCCCAGGGGCCCTCGGCTATATAAGCTATACAAATGGGGGAGGTTCGCAGAGGCTACCTCCAACCGGGGTCTTGAACCATCCTTGTCTCCTGTGTCACTAACAGAGAAACTCGTCTCTCACTCAAAAGTTTTCAGTGGCTCCCTCCTACTCACAGGATAAAACACCATTTCCTTACCATCTGACTTGGCAGCCTCCTTTCTCACTACCTCCCCTGATACATTCTTTGCTCCAGCCAAACCACTTGCTATTCCCCCAAACGAACGACTAGCCTCTTTCCCAAAGCTGTCTGGCCTTGATGCGTGAACACAGTGAACACATACCATCCCCCAAGCCCAGAACGGACCTCCTGCCTCTTGCCCTTCTTGCCCCTCTGGAGACCTTCCCTCTTCCATCCAAGCCCACTGGAGATGCCACATATTCCAGGAAGCATTCCTGGATCCTGGCAAACAAAAACACTCCCTCCCTCCCTCCTCAAGAATTCCTAGAATGCTTTTTCTGAGTCTCAGCTTTAATCCTCTCATTCAGGACCTCCTTTCTTACTTAACTCTTATGTAAGTCATGCCCTGCCCCTCTCCCAGTGCTCACTCCCCTAGCAGAATGTAATTTCCCCAAAGGGGAAAGCTATGTGAATTTTAACACCCCCCCCCCCAAAGTGCCTAAGAAACTTTTAACTCAACTATATGGATTTATCACATCAATCCTAACCTGTGTGGTTAGAAAAGCTAAGACATTGGACTTGAAGTCGGGAGTTCAAATCTCACTTTAGCTAACAGCTCTGTCACCCTGGGGGAAACCACTCATGATTTGGTGCCTCAGTTTCTCAATATGTAAAATGGGAATGAGGAGTGACGTTGAGGCTTGATAGCTCAAAAATCCCTCTGAGTTCTAAAGGGGGTGATTCTGGGATCTTCAAAAGAACCTTCAAAGCATAGACTCCATGATCTTTGTCTCCTGCAAAAGTGTTGAATTTCAGCTCTCTCTGGGAGCAGACAGAATGATGGGTATTGATAATACATGCCTAATCCTGTGTCCACATGATTCTGATTTCTTCTACCAATTCTCTATATTCTGAAAGCATCTGATCCAGGCAAGATGGAGATGCTGAGTTTTTAGGGAGGGTATAGACGTCTATTTAAAATGTTCTTCTTGAATTTTTACGGATCAATGTTCCATCTGGGTGACTAGAAATATTCTAGATTCCAGCTGTTTCCTGCTTGATTAGTTCTCCAGGATATTTTGGCTTTTTCTTTTTTAAAAAGTTTAGGGAAGTACAGCTGGGGCTTGCTGGTTCTGAAGACTGGAGAACCTGGGTTCAAATTTGGTCTCCTAGCTGTGTGACTCGGAAAATCTTTTTTTTTTTTGAAAATTTTATTTAATTAATTAAGAATATTTTCCCATGGTTACAAGATTCATGTTCTTTCCCTGCTCTCCCCCAACTCCCCTCCCGTAGCTGAAGCACAATTTTTATGGGTTTTACATGTGTCATTGATCAAGATCCGTTTCTATACCACTAATATTTTAGGCAAATCATTTTTAAGCCCATTTGCCTAGCCCTTGAGTTGTTACTGAGACAGAAAGGGTAAAAAAGAAAAATAAAAGCATTTCGGGGCTCGTCATCTATCAGTCCATGCATTTTAACTATATGCTTTTTTTTTCCAAAATCCACTCAGGCATCCACATATTGCTTGTGACCTTCCCATTCTCTCCTCCAATGAAGGCTCTGGAAGGGCAGAGACCGCCTGGGTCCCTCCAGAACAGGCACTGTTTCCTTTCTCTTACTAGGACTCTAGCTGACTAAACCAACAGTAGGTGAGTGCACTGACGAAACGTTTGCAGATTTTTCACACCGATCCAGTTGAGGCAGGCAGCGGAAAGACGGGAAGACGACAGACTGGAATGGAGTGGAATCTTTAGCGAGGACAAAATGAAATTTTGAGGGGAAAGTGATTTAGCATTTATAGAGCAAGATGGGACACCTGCTAGACAGGGATGGGAAGAGTCAAAAATCCATCCTGAACTTGGGTTTTCAGGGCTGCATCAGGACCAAAGCACGGTGAGAAATGGCAGAAATCTCACTTATTTCTTTTGAGACTAGGGGGAATAATAATCACCTCAATTCATAGGTAAGGGGCATTGATGAATGAGGTCATGCAAGGGGGATGGAGTGGGCAGTCCCATCTCGCCAAGGACCACTCTGTGGTCTCCTCAGCTACCATGCGTGACTCTGTCAAGGCGTTGTGTCCTGATGGCTCCCAGCATAAAGCCAATGACCCAAAGTCTTCTTCTGGTCAACTTTATGACATCAAAATCGACCCTGAGGCGGCACTGGGGGGGGGGGGGGGTTAGGGAGTGTCAGCCTTCAACACCGCGAATGGATCAAAGGAGACTTTAAGCAAAACTTCTCTGTCTATAATTGGAATCAAATTAAAGGAAATTAAAACAATTACGGTAAAAGCTCGGTCCTGTTCCAAGTGGGGGCTCTATTTAGGACTGCAAGGGCTAAGATGGGATGACATGTCCCAATGGAAGAAAAAGAAGCAGTGAGGCTCGGATCCGGACAAATGGACACCTCCTAGTTTTTGTTTATCAGCTGGCCCTACACGCGTGAAATCCAAAACACCTGTAATCTGTGGTTCATTTTTGACTGTACAGTCCACGTGTGATGGGGAAACTTCAACCCACAAATAGCCGACAGCTCCTCTTCTTAGAAACTGGAGCTCCATCGAGGCTAACCACGGAGGGGAGAGAAGCGGCCAGGGAAGAGCTCATCCCATCTTCACATTCTGGGCTTCCGGTCACTATGGGGAGTCTTTCAGGGGGAGCACCTCATTTTATAGTGGGGAACCCCAGGCCCAGAGGGCTGAAGCCATTCCCTCAACACCAAGCGGGGAGTGAGTGGTAGAGCTGAGGGTCAACCCCAGTAGTCTGGCTCCACCTCCAAAGCATCTTCCATGGCTCCAGCAATTCCAGGGGCAGACAGAGCAGGAAGGAAGGACCATTCGTGGTCATCGAGGCCAACCCCGTGAGTTACAGGGGAGGAGACTGAGGTTATTGAAGTGATGTCGGACCACACAGGGACAACACGGAGTCCTACATGGGACTCCTCTGCTATCGTAGCCTTTGCTGGAGACCCCACCGGCCTCCTGGACATCCTCATTTCCCTTGAGGACATCCCTAATTGTTCTGAATCTTCCCTCTTGATGGGGCCAGAATCATTCTCTTCAGACCTGCTGCTCCGTCCCCAGCCCTCAAAACCAATGTAAACTGGCACCGGCAAAAGTAATCCTCACCCACCGCCATCATTCTTCCTCTCCAGAGGCCATCCAGGGTCTGCCACATTCTTTGGGGCAAATTAATTCTTTGTGCACAGGAATTATTGACTTCTTGAGGACCACATGAATAGGGCTAAGGACTGGGATCACGCTGATAACTCAACACAGGGGAATACTTTCTAGGCATTATTTAGTGTCATGTATAATTTGTGGCAGTGAGGTGGCACAGCCTGGAATCAAGAAGACCTGACTTCAAATCTGGCCTTAGACTCTTACTAGTTGTGAACCTGAGTAAGTCAATTCACTCTGCTTGCCTCAGTTTCCTCATCTGAAAAATGAGCTGGAGAAGGAAGTGGCAAAGTAGCTGTGTTGACCCTGGGCAAGTCATTTCATCCTGCTTGCCTCAGTTTCCTCATCTGGAAAATGAGCTGGAAAAAGACATGGCAAACTAGCTGTGTGACCCTGGGCAAGTCACTTCATCCTGCTTGCCTCAGTTTCCTCATCTGGAAAATGAATTAGAGAAGGAAATGGCGAACCACTCCAGTATCTTTGCCAAGAAAATCCCAAATGGGGACGCAGAGAGTCGAACATGATTGAACCCTGAGAGCATCACAATGTCCAACACTCTGAATGTACTAAGCAGAATGCGTCCTACACAGCGGGCACTTAATAAAGTACCTTAAATGACAATAATTTGGTTATTGTTGTTCAGTCTTGTTTGACTCTTCATGATACCAAAATGATTTTTTAAAACCCTTTTATTAAGGGTTATTAATGGTTTATGGGTCATAATAATGATAAATCCTTAGTAAAGGGTTTTTTAAACCAAAATAGTTGAGTCATGCCTCCAGCCAGAGAATTCCTTTGAAAGCTCCCCTTTGGGTGTCTGAAGGAACGGAGACACAATTCTACTCTCCGGACACGGACGTGACCAGGTTTGTGGAGAAGACAGTCCTCCAATGGCGTTCTGGGGGGGGAGAGGCAACATCACTAGCCACCCCCATTCTTTTAGCATCTGACCTCAGCTGAGTCAGGAGGAACAACCGGGAGGAACGCAATGAGGTGGCCGGCTGGACGGGGAGCCCAGAGCTGGGTTGACCTGACCCGACCAGTGTGGCTAGCCAGAGGCAGGACATTATTTGTGCAAGGAAACCTGAGGCCAGCCAGGGCTGCTGCTTGAGGTGAACTCCGGAGGTCAGGGTCACCTGGGTACCAGAGCTGCCTTCGGCGTGTGTGCCAGCGCAGGGACCCCAGCCAAGATCAGCCGCAGGGCAATGCTCTAAGACTACAGGGACAGGCACGTTGCTGATCTGGACCACCAAGAAAGGAAGTTTCCACACTCGGATAAAAGTGCAGGAAGAGGAAAAGAGAAGGAACTGCACTTCCCCCATTTTAATAAGGGCCAGGCTTGATCATGGAAGGAGGTCCTGGGTTCAGATCTCTACTCAGATATGTCCTAGTCATGTGATGCTGAGCTAGCCCCTTGATCACAACTGCCTAGCCCTTAGCACTCTTCTTCCTTGGAACTATCAATATTAAGACAGAATGTAAGAGTTGCTAAAAAAAGTAATAAAAAAGAATCCTCTGCTCATTCATTCATTCATTCATTCATTCATCCATTCAAAAATTACAGAATGATTTCTATGCAGAAAATACTATGCCCAATACCAGAGGGACATGACAGGTGTAAGAACTGGTCTTTGTCCTTAAGGAACTTTAAAAAAAATGGAGACAAAAATGGCGCATGATTTGGCATAAAAAATATTTGGCTCTAAATCCTAACTTGGCTACTAACAACTTGTCATATCAACCTATTATTAAACTATGATTGTACTTTTGCAGGAATAATGACTTCTGATCTTAGCACTTTCAGGTTCACAAAGGCCTTCCCAAAGACTATCCCATTGGAGTACACCACCGCCATGTTTCAGCTTTAGAGCGAGGCGAGGCTGGGGGAAGGGGGATCTGGCCAGAGCTCATGGAGCTGGTGGGTGGGAGAAGCAGAAGTGAAGCCTGGGTCTCCCAAGGAGCCACAGCCCAGCTCTTTTCAACAACCTGCCCTGCTGCTACAAAACAAGAGGATTGGGCTGAGGACCTTCCACTGCTCACGCTCTTTGGTCCAATGGAGCCCTGCTGGATTTCTGAAAAACCACCATAACCTGATAAGAATTGGCCGAGCTCTTTCAATGCCTACCATGATGAGGAACTTCAGAATGGGCCACCCAAAGGAGTCCCTCCCAAGGCCCTGTGGCAATCACTTTATCCACCTCCCAGTCAACATGAAGGAGAGGTTTCCATTTCTTAATTTGCAAAAGGAAGCTACGAGATCCTTAAGGTCAGTGATGAAGTCAAAGTTGTCCCTGTGTTTCTGCCAGTGCAATCCACACAGTAAACACTTAAATAAATGTTTATAAAGTGGATGAATTCTATGACCTCCAAAGCCTCTCTTGGCTCTAATCCGGATACATCAATGATTTTAAATTTCCGTGTCCCTGATATGGATGCCCATCGCTGAGCACACACGGGTGGCACAGGCAGGGGTGTCTTTACAAGCATAACTGGACGGCCTTGTTGTTTTAAAAATGTATTTCACAAATGAATCTGGACCGTGGCTCTTTTTATATTCCACTCTCCCAGTTCCCTTTTTAGTCATCTGCAGCTGTCACTCTGTCAAAATAGCCACACGGAAATAGAGATTTCCAGATTGTTCCCTGGTGGCCTCTGTGGCAGCTGCACCAGTTAGATCTCCTAAAATTGGTCCATGTAAAACATGTTATTTAACATTAATTTATTTTTTAAAAACTTCCTTTCAAGTTTTCCCATTGAGTGCTTTCATTGAAATAATTCAGAATCAGAATAAAAATGCCCAGGTCCTGTTTACAAGGGGGGAGAAGAACGAGATTGAGGGTCAGAGGGGTTGGCTAGACCATCCCTCTCCTAGCACAACAGATAGAATCAAAAAAGAGGACAAGAGGGGTGAACATTAAGTTCAGAGAAATTCCTCCTCCTCCTTCTTGAAGTGTGAAAAAATGTTCTGGATGGAAATGGAAGCAGAGGAGGGAAAGCTGGAGTCTGAAACATGAACATGGCACCAGGCAGCAGAGAAGAGAGCCAGCCATGCAATGTTGAGAAGGGAGATCAAAGTCCTACAGTAAATAAAACGTGGGTCCCCATGGCTATACATACTCCCTTCTTGGGCAGACCAACACCAGGGTAATGTGCCCATTCTTTCCAGTGCTCCTGCTTTTGTGGGACAGTGTTTTTTTTTATTTATATAAAATATATAGATAATTTATTATATATCAATATATTAAATATATCAATATTTTATATCAATACTATATTAATCATAATATTAATAAAATTAAATGATAATATATTAAATAATTATAATTTCTGTAAAATATATGGAACAAAAATATATAATTTATATTATATTTAGGGGTGGAATGATGTAGAGTGATTGCTCATATTGCACCATCTTAGCCAACAACTTTGGGCTCCCTGAGCCTTATTATTATTATTATTATTATTATTATTATTATTATTATTATTATTATCCACGTTTCTGGGGAAGTGCGAGCCTGAAAGTCCTCATTTTGGAAGGGCAGCTGCCTAGGCTGCCCTAGAATCCAGATAAGACTCTGGAGCTCCATGCTGCAAACTTGAGCTGTGAATGCCAAGCTAGGAAGGCAGGCAGCCTCAGAAAGGCTTTACACAAGCGTCCATTTAAAGAGAACTGGCATCCAGTTCTTAGACTGCCAAGTCTATTTCTCTTTTTAAAAATTAGTTGAGGTCATAGACAGGAAATGATCCTGGTTTAAAAAAAAAAGCCACCTCATATTCTCTGTGACCACAACCACCCCATACAAGATGAAACTTTTAACTTACAGGAAAAAAAGAAACAAACAAAAAAAAAACACCCAAGGGTTGAAACAGTGAGATCATTACTCTACAGAACAATAGACTTGTCACCAGCCTGAGATATAAAGAAGCAAAACAAAGTTTTCTGGAGTCCCCAGCAGGCTGAAATGTGCTGGGGAGGTTAAGCAAACACTCCCGGGGAAAGTGATGGGACCTGGAATTTGATAGGGTCCATTTCAGCCAAGATCAAACACATCCATTAGAGGCTTTACAGCACTAAAACGGAGAGGTCTTGGTGAGAATAAACTTCCCATTTCAGCAGGTTGGGGTCTTATTTTCTTCCCAAAATATTTATCTAATGAGGAGAAAATATATTTGCCCTCAGGCTTGGGCTTTCCAGGATCTGATTAGTAAATAATGCAAAGAAACTTTCATCATCTTGGTGAGGGGTCTCCCATCCCCTGTATCCCAGCTGGCCAATGGCGCTCCCCCTTTCTTCGCAGAGATGCTGCTGCTGCTCTTAGTCCCCCAGGGCACTCCTGAATCTCCCCTAAAGTCTCCACTTTGACCTGAATGCTTTCTCCTGGGCTTCAGAGGGAGATTTTATTGCACCCAAGGCTCAGCTGTCCGTGGCCAGTGAAGGAGGAAAATGGCGCTGGAGAAGGGGGGTGGTAGATGATGGAAACAAGAGAACCTCTAAGCCAGAAGAGGCAGCTCCCTCTTTAGGCAGAGGGATGAAGGAGGAAGAAGGGAAGATCCTGAGGAAGTGGCTGTCCAAGTCCTTTATTCAAAACACACTATTGTTTCCCCTGATTCTTCCTAACCTATGAAATTAATATTTTTTAAGCCAAGCCAACCTGAGCTGTTGATCATAGCTTTCCAGAGCGATACGGCATAGATATGAAGGCCATTTTAATGGTTCCCCAACCCAGGACCGTGGCTGGCTATTTGTAGAATTCATCCTGGCACCTGCAGAGGAATCTGAGGGCAGAGAAGGGAGGGTGCATGTGAGAGGAGGAAGGACCCAGAAAGGAGTCTCCATCACGCCCAGCCCGTGCTGTTCATTTCTCAGAAACTTGAGGGCTTTCTCATGATGAAGGATGCAAGCCCTGGGAGGACAGGGCTCTGCATCCCCAGCACCCTACCGAGGATGCTTTAAAAAGTGGAGGCTGAACCACCAAAAGGCAAATCCCACAGACGTTTGTGATGTTGATAAAAAGGGGAGGGCAGGCAAAGAGGAAAGGGTTAAGATCAGACATGGGATGAATTTGGCAGTGTGAAATGGGGGTGGGGGGGTGGGGGGGGAGGAAGAGAAGGTCAAATTAGAAGAAGGGGGCAGGGATGTCCTCTTCCCCCTAACCAAAGACCTTGTTCCCCCAACTCCATCTTATTCCGGCCAATAGCCATTCCTCCGCTTTAAATGTTGGAGTCACTTTACAACCACTTTCCTGCTTCAGCCTCGTGTTAAACAGTCGATTGTCACCCCATTCTATCAACTTATGCTTGAAAATCTCAGGAGAGGGGGCAGTTAGATGGCTCAGTAGATGGAGAGTCAGGTCCAGAAACAGGAGGTCCAGGGTTCAAATCTGCCCCAAGGAACTTCCTAGCGGTGTGACCCTGGGCAAATTGCTTCACTCCCATTGCTTAGCCCTGATTGCTCTTTGGCCTGGGAACCAAGACATAGTATGGATTCTAAGATGGAAGGGAAGGGTTTTAGTAAAATAAAACAAAACAAAATTCAAGGCTGATTTCCTATTACCATCCGAAGGCCCTTCTCCCTCTGACCTGCTTCTTCATCTGTCTCCTGAGGGTTGGCCTCCAAATTTCCCTCCATGAACCTACAATACAGTCTCTCTTTTCTCTGTTTGTCCCTCCGATCCCACGTCCAAGCTAGGATCCTGCTCCTGCCACATGACACGTGGACTTTCTGGGATCTGGGCCCAAAGAGGGCTAAGCCATCATTGACAAAAATCATGTCCCTAAGACCCAAGTAAGGGTGGATAGGGAATTCCTGCCCCAAGGAAGGGAGGAAGGAAGCCACCTTTCTGAGGAAAAGTGCCTTACTAACTCAGAGACAGGAAAAAAGAGGAGGGGAGGCACTGGCATGCTGACACGTCCACGCAAAGGCTGACATTTCTGCCACATGCCATCATCGCCAGGCATTTCCTGGCTTTCCCTATGCCAGGCAGGAGAATGTGTCTGAAGGTTTCAGGAAGTCTCAAGGCATTCCATCTCTGCCCAGAGAGTGCAGTAACATGCTCTTCCTCCTCCTCCTCCTCCTCCTCCTCCTCCTCCTCCCTCCTCCTCCTCTCCCTTAAGTTGGTCCCAATTTTTTAGGGTTCTGAGTCATTAGATTTGCAGCCTTCAAATCCACTCCTCAGCAGAGGACAGGGAAGTGTTCACCCCCAAGTGGCTCATGGGGATTGACAAGTCCACCATACTGACCCTGAGGGTGCCAACCTAGCAGGAAGCCAGCACACATGCTTCTCAATAAAAGATTTTCATACAAATTTATTTTTTTAATATGTTAATTTTCCCAAGAGACTGGGAACTTGGGATGCACTTTTCCTGGGGGACTTGAGGTCAAGCATTTGGTCCGCCCCATCGTTAGGGGGGGTTGGTGACATTATTTATTATTACAGAGGGAGCTTGGACCAATGGCTAGAGAGAAGGCTGGACTTTGGATCAAGAACACTGGGTTCAAATCCAGACCCTGAGCAAGGCTCAGAGCCTTAGGCTGCCTCCTAGAATCATAATATCATAGAACAGGAGCTCAAAGAGCCTTTGAGGACATTTTGTCCAATCCTTTTATTTTGCCAAGCAGGAAACTGAGGCTTAAGGAAGTGAAAAAAGACTTGCCCAAGGTTATAAACAGGTAGATTGTGTCACAGCAGTGTAGCTCAGAAAGATTAAGATTTCTTCAAAGGCAGAAACCAGATCTTAATCGAGCTGACTGGAATACTGACTTAGCCAGATGACCCTGGGCAAGTCTAAAGCTGTCTGGACTTCTGGCTTGTTCATCTGTGAAGAAGCTTGTCTTGGTTTCTAGATAAATACTAAACTAAAGAATAGGCCCAGAATGCAACCTTGACAAAATGAAGAAAGGCAAATAAGCCTCAGCACCTCCCAATCTCCATCAGGAAACCATTCTCTTTGCAAGTCAGTGCCATTTTGGGATGGATGGATGGGAGGGAGGGATGGGGGGGGGAGAAGGAAGGAAGGAAGGAAGGAAGGAAGGAAGGAAGGAAGGAAGGAAGGAAGGAAGGAAGGAAGGAAGGAAGGAAGGAAGGAAGGAAGGAAGGAAGGAAGGAAGGAAGGAAGGAAGGAAGGAAGGAAGGAAGGAAGGAAGGAAGGAAGGAAGGAAGGAGGGAAGGAGGGAAGGAGGGAAGGAGGGAAGGAGGGAAAGAAGGAAGGAAGGAAGGAAGGGAGGGAGGGAGGGAGGGAGGGAGAGAGGGCGGAAGGAAGGAAGGAAGGAAGGAAGGAAGGAAGGAAGGAAGGGAGGGAGGGAGGGAGAAAGAGAGGAAGGGAGGGAGGGAGGGAGGGAAAAAGAAAGAGAAAAAGAAAGAAAAAGGAATCATAAGAGGAACTGAAGAGCTCATCCAATTTGATAACATAAGACTTCAGTCTAAAAAGTAGAAAATAGGGGCAGTGACACCAAGATGGGAAGATGAGGCAGTTGGGTTGGCTTTGCCGCCATTCAAACGGGGGGGGGGGGGGGATTTCTTCCATATGATCCTAGTGAAAAGGAAAACCATTCACACTCCTCTACAATAAGATCAGGGCTGCTGAATTCAGTTCATTCTGATATTTCTAGTGGGTAACTGCTCTCACCCCAGAACTTCTCTCTAAGTGATAAGAAATCTTCCCCTTTGGCCAAGGGAACCCCTTAGCTAGTTATGTCTCTCTCCTTGCTCTCTGTGCCTTGCCAGGGATCTTTTCTCCAAAAGAGGCAACACCAGGGGCACCTGATTCCTTTCTAAGTATCAAGTCTGGTTTCCTTCTCCCTTTGCTGGTGGCTCGGCCGCCTTTCAGGCCCTCTCTCCCCCACCCCACCCCCTACACTGAGCTGCTCTGTTCAGCTCTGGTTATGGGAGGCCACGTCAGCAGGAAGCAGAGCTGGCTGCCAGGTCACATTCAGGGCTGTCTGGGGAAGCCAGCAGGCAGCTCATGCAATGCAGGACAGAGTCTGTTTCTTTGGTTTCTCCCCAAGTGAAGGAAGGAAGAAAGAAAGGAGGGAGACAGACAGACAGAGAGAATGTGGAAAGAGGCAGAGAGACAGAGACAGAGACAGAGAGACAGAAAGAGAGAGAGAGAGACAGACAGAAAGACAGATGGAGAGGCAGAGAGGGAAAGACAGAGAGAGAGGGACAGAGACAGAGACAGAAACTGAACTCTGCTCTGTGAACACACAGCACAAGTTTTGGGGCTCCACAGCAGGAATTTAAATTTCCAGATTCCCAGATGTCCCCCAAATATTTCCAGTTCCATTGTGGTCAGTTTCCCTCAAGCCTTCTTCTCCCCCTCCCCTCCTACCCCCCTTCTTTTCTTAGAAGACTTCTTGTACAGCATCCAAATTCCTATTTGGAAACATTTGCTCCAAGCCAAATCAAACTTCATGGTGGTGTTCCCATCCCAGGATGCTTTGCATCCATACCAACAGTACCACCAACCCAAAAGGGCAATCATCTTCATACAATTATATGTTACTATGATATGAAGCTGTCCTGTATTCTAGCTCCAAGATCAATTCTGCCTACTCACCTGGAGTGCCACATACTTAAAGGAGAAAAGCCAAAATGATATTATCTGAAAGTATACAAACTCCAAAGATTCACCAACAATCTGACTTGGAGGACCCCAAAATGCCAACAAATGATGTCCTGCCTTTGCATGAAGACCTCCAGGGATGGGGAGCTCACTACCTTAAGAGACAGCCTGTTCCACTTTTAAATAGCTCCAATTATTAGGAAGCTTTTTTCTTGCTTCAAGTATTAATTTTTCTCTTTTCCATTTCCTTTCAATGGTCAGAAAGGCAAGAAGAATAAGTCTAAGCATTCTTCTGCATAATCATGGCTCCACTCCCAAAGTTTTCTTTTGTCTAAGAGCAAAGAGCTATAGTTCCTTCTATTGTCTACTTCAACAGAGTACAAGCATTAACTCATATTTGTCTTTGAAGGCCCTAAACCTAACAGTGTCAAACTGTATACAAAGGAGGCACATGATACACTGGAGTCAGAGAACTGCCTTTGAGGTTACCCGTTTGACCTTGGGCAAGTCACCATCTCTCTGGGCCTTAGGACACATGGCAGATTTAGAGCTGGGAAGTGACCAAGAGGTTGAATGACTGCCCCAGAGTCATACAGCTACTAAATGTCCAAGATGGGATTTGAACTTGGCTTTCCTTTGCTCTCTGTCTACCACCCCATCCACTGGGCCATCCTATGAAGAGAGGAGTTTAGTTTCCTCATCTATTAAATGAGGGGGTTGGACTAATTGGCTCCCGGTCCCTTCCAGTTCCTGGTCTGTGTTGATTCTATGATAATGAACCAAATCCCATCCATACACCATGACCTGGAAGCCTGTAGCCATCTTGGTCTACCAAAGCAGGAAACCAAAGACAAAATATAAGCCTTACCAATGGCTGCTCACAGACATATCTCTACACCTTTCCATTTTTCTTCCTTCCTTCTTCCCTTTCTATTGAATTCATCTACCTATATGCCCATCCACCCACCTATCTATCCATCCATCCACCCACCTATCTATCCATCCATCCATCCATCCATCCATCCATCCATCCATCCATCCACCCACCCACCTATCTATCCATCCATCTATACATCCATCCACCCACCTATCTATCCATCCATCTATCAGAATTATAAGGAAATAATACAGTACAGTCACCAGTAATTTTGACAATGGGCATTGCTAAAAGGTTTTAATGGTCAGTGAAGGATATCTAAAGTACCCTGGAAAGTCCCCCATGTACTACTTTATCTCCATATTGGCACAGATGTCTACTAATGTCCTAACATTTGCTTTTTCCTTATTGTATATAACTGTCCTCTGAAGTTTGGTTCTAGTACACACCAGTGATTTCTATCATTCTAAAATTTTATTAAAACACACACACACACGTCAGTAGACAAGATCAGACCCAGACATTGAAGCCCTGGGTTTAAATTGGGCCTCAGACACTTCCTAGCTGTGTGACCCTGGGCAAGTCACTTAACCCCTACTGTCTAGATACAAGTATGTTTCTTCCAATATCATGAAATGCTTCCATGAAAAATTCAGGTTTAAGTGGTCATTATTATACCTTGAATTTATGATAACCCCTTTAATGATCAAAATAACAAAAGTGCTGGGAAGCTAGAGTAATTATTTAAGAGAAAGCATCCTCAAAAAAAAATCCTTTCTTTCTAAAAAAATGTTTTAAAAGGAAAAGTATCCAATCACAGCAGCTCTGTCGCCATCTGGAATAAATCTGAATTAGTCACTATGCACAAGGAATGTGTATAGAAGCAGACAGGATGACTTTGATCCAAAGGTAATGGATCTCCGGGTTAACACTGGAGGCAGAAGAGGCGGGGCAAGTGAAGAAAGCCCAGTATTTTCCAGGCAAAGTTGGAAGCATGCGATAAGACGGCCAAAATGAGGCTCTCTTTTTCCTATAGAATTCTGTAATCCTTGCCACGTGGATTTCCAAGGAGCCAACATCCTTGAGCTTTATAAAAGGCTAAGGAGTGGGAGGCCACCAAAGGCTTAAAGCAAATAAAACCAAGCCAGGTGGTGGGTATCCAGAGATAGAGGCACGGTTGGCCAGAGATGACACACGGAAACAAGAGCTCTTAGAATTTAACGTATGTAGCACAGAGAGCCGGGTCAGAAGCGAAGGACTACGTGGATCATCCGTCCCGTGTTTGTTGACTCTGGGATCTGGCCTTCAAGGTAGACTGAAGGGAAACAATATTTGGGCAAATAATGAAATAATCTCCTGAAGCCCTGGAGGAAAGGTCAATGGGCTACTGAAGGCTATTCATTCCTGAGGACGACACAAGCAGGCTCCAGAGGGAGGAACTTGGCCCATCATCTTAAAGAACCCAGGAATAAGGTAGATTTCAGATGAACAAAACCACACATGAGACTACAAAGGCAGACTCAGAACAAGCCCATTGGAGTAACCACTGGGAGAAGACCCAATGCCTAAATCACTATAGCCACAGAGGCCAGAGAGCTCTGGGTGCAGGGATGCCTCTACAGAGAGAAGAGGGTCTACACTTTCCACAGGAAATGCCCCTTTCAGTCTCCTCAAAGACAGGAATGCACCCATCAGGAGAAACAAACACCTGAAGCCTTAACCCTGATTTAAGCTATCCTCTAGGGGTGACCAGGAAGTGACCCCCAGTTCTTAAAGGCTGAAAGAGCAAGGGTCAAGCTCTGGGAGGTCCTATGATGAAATGGGCTGTGGAAAGTTGCCACATGATAACCCTCAAAGACTTGTATCACTTTCCCTTCTGAAGAAAAGTCCAGTGGCTCCCACAGCACCCCTAGATAGAGCGTTTGTTTTTATTTTTTACAAAACTGGGTATTTTATTTATTTTGAAATTTTTATTTAATTAGATGATTTAGAATCTTTTTCCAGGTTATAAGATTCATGTTCTTTCCCTCCCCTCCCTTCCCCCCAGTCCCCTCCTGTAGCTGATGTGCAATTCCACTGGGTTTAACATGGGTCATTGTAGATACAGGAGTTCTTAACCTGATACCCTTGAACTTTTTTTTGGAAATACTTTGATATTCCTAGCTATGAGACCCCAGGGAAGTCATTTAACCCCATGTGCCTAGCTCTTGTCCATCTGTCTTAGAGTTGTTACTAAGATAGAAAGGGTTTGAAAAAGAGAGAGAAAAAGGAAATTGATAACTACATTTCAAAAGAAGCGATTTCCTTTGTATTTCCACGTATTTTATTTTTTGCATTGAAAAAGCCAGTCTGCCCAAAGGCCCACCACACAAAAAGGGTAAAGAACTTGTGAAATAATACAACCTCTTCTATTTGACATTCAAAGCCCTCTATGATCTATTTCCAGCTTGTTAGATACTCCTCTTCTCATAATAGACATTCCAGTTCTAATTGGTCCACCTCCACCAGAGTTCTCCCATCTCCCATGGTTGGAATGTCCTTCTTCCTCAAACTGGTCTCTAAGAAGCCTTGGCATCCTTGAACTCAGATCGAGGTCATGGAATCACAGATCAAGTAATTCCAGGTCTTCTGCCCTCTCCCCCACATTTGACAGATAAAGATGAGACACGAGGAGCCTGTCTAAGACCATACAGGGAGTAAGCATCAGAGGTGGGCTTTAAAGAGGTCCAATGATTCATGAAACGTGTTCCTTTTCCCTTGTACACAGAGAGACTTGTCTGATGCCAAGAGAGCCTAGGACTGGCTGACTCTGAGCAGGAGAGTCTCCTTTCTGTTTCTCTGTTTTTCCCATTATTGAACACAGTGCCTAACCTTGGAGAAACCACTCTCTGGAGGAAAGACTTTCTCTCAATTTCCTCAAGTGTCAAGTGAGAGGACTGGACAAGCTGCTTTCTGAGGTCCCTTCTAGGTCTGAAGATCCATGAACACAAGAAAACTCAACAGCATAAGGGATGGAGAGTTAGATTTGGGTACCAAAGATGGCCAACCTTTATCAGTTGAGTTTACTTGTCTGTGAAATGGGGAGAACAAGAGCCCCAATGATCAGGGATGGTGAGCTATTTATGGATTCACCTCTTCAGTTATGTGCTTTGAATCTATATAGCATCAAATTATCCTAGGGTAATGAGACTGAAAAGTACCTAAGGGTAGGTCTCCATACCCACCCATCACAGCTCTTCCAAGTACTAAACTGGACAAATCTTCCTACCGAAGGATTATGAAGTACCTACAACATTGTTCAATGATTAGGACATGAATCATGTAACCATGGAAAAACACCTGAAATTAATTAATTAAATAAAATTTGCAAAGAAAAAATAAAAATGATAAAGATTGATTAAAAAAAAATTCAGACAGCAGGCCTCTGTGTATCCTCCTTCTCCCACTTCCTTTTTAGGAATAAAGTCAGGAATAACATACTATTGAAGTCTCTGGAAGAAATACATGTAGATTAATTGGTTTTACCTAAATCAGAGCCCTGGACAGTAATGAAACAATACCATTCTACAAAGAGATCTCTCTTGACTGGGGGAAGGAGGGGCTTACAAAGAGAGAAAATACATTTTTGCTCAATAAAAGGATGAGTTTTTTAAAAATGAGAAGCTGGAGAGTCCCTTGGGGAGGAGGAAAGGGAAAGGCTAACATTTTCTTGGAAGAAGAAAAATGGTGGAAACTGGATTGCAGTCATGACTCTGTGCCAGAGGGGGCACAATTGGAAGCCCGTCAATCAAGGCAGGTGGTCCATTGTCCCAGGACCATGGAAGGGTGCAAGGTCAAAGGGATGGCCAGGATTTGAAGTACATTTTCAACAGGTGAGATGGATGCCGCTAGCTGGGCTCTTCCTGTCTGGCCGTTTCCTCCCTCCCATAAATCCTTCAGCCAGAGCCACGTTTCAGCACTGTGATTCCCATACCAAAGGGCCTGGTTGGCTCCGGTGTTGATTTTCAGGGTTAATTGTTTGCCTTCTGCTGCCTGGGCAGGGCAGAAAGCACCTGTCGCTCTGGCTTCTCTCCCAGGTGGATGCTGGCACAAGGGCCCCCTTCCAAGCAATGGCTAGTGGCTGAGGACAGTCCGACGGGTGCCATCAAGAAAAAGCGAGTGACCAGCATCCCGTGGGAGCTGACCTTTCTAAGGGATTCTGGGATATTCCTGGAGATGGATGACTTTGGTTGTGGGTGACCCAATGCTTTTTTGGTTTGTTTGTTTTTAATGGAGGCAGAAAAATCCCTGGGCAGTCAATTTGGACTCCACTTGAGCTCATCAAGCTCCATTTAACAAACATCTAGTGTATGGAGAGACAGTTCAAATCCTGCCTTTGCCCCATCCTAGCTGTGTGACCCAAAGCAAGTCACACCCTCAGTCTTGCCTAGAGAATAGGAATAGTATTGGCACCCACTGCACAGATTTGTTTTGGTGACCAAATGTGATCTGTAAAGCCTTTTGCAAGGGTCAAATACTGCCCCAATGCTACCTATTCATATCATAAGGTCCCTTCTTGAAATTCTAAATCCATGACCCTCTGCTAGAAAGGACATTTTCAATTTGCAGAAGTTCTTCAAAGGAAATGAATTCAAAATCTTTTCTAACCCTCCTTATTAAGTCTTAAAACATCTTTGGGATATGCAAGGCAATTATATTTATTCTCATTACATAAGAAGTGATGAACAGAGAAATGAAATTAATTTCATATGATGAGGTGCTGAGTCGGGAGATCCAAAAATTAAAAGATTAAAAGATAGACATTTGTTGAAAACGTCCTGGGGCTTCTTGGCCAGTTCTCAAATGATGGACGATGGATAAGAGGAACCAAATTGTGGCCAGAAAATAGAAATAGAAAAATTGAAAAAAGGAAGGAGGTGAACTTTTCTTCATACTTATTACCAAAGAGTCCAATTCCATAGCACTGCGTTGAGCACTCAGTACAATGTATTTGTATTCAGAGAACCTGACTCTGCTGCTGGATGACAAACCATTTAGCTTTTCAGGACTCAGTTTCCTCATCTGTAAAATATGAGGAGGTCCTCTAAGAGGACATCCAATCTCTAAATCTAGGAAGCACCCTTCCACTCCTGGTGTATCCCTCCTCCCCCAAAATGGGGAGTGTGTGGGGAGTAGGGGGATGAAGAAAAATATTAGCAACTCCTAGACTCGCGTGTCTACTTTTCAATAAGTAAAATCTTTATGAGTGGTCTCTGTGTGCTTTGAGGACTCTCCTTCATGCAAAAAATTCTTTGTATATATAGAAAAATCCAACACCTTCATTTTAATGAATAGAAAGAGCCTTTATTCTGAAGTCAAAGGATCTGAGTGCAAAATCCATCCATCTATTTGGTTGACTCCTTTTCTGACTGTGGACAAATCCCTCCCCTTCCCTGGACCTCAGTTTCCTCAGCTGGAAGACAAAGGTGGTAAATTTATTGACTTCCAAGGTCCCTTCCTGCTCTTGATCCTGTGATTCTACGAAATAGAAAAGGGGCTAAGCCTCGATTTGAAGCCAGATCTCATTTGAAATCTTACACTTCACCACAATGAAGTTTTGTCCAACAATTCAATTTTTTACGTATTCCAGCAAAATTACTCTGCTTGCTTCCCCCCCCCCCCAAAGATGACTGTCTATGACCTGTGTCCAAGTCTTTTGCAACAAGTGGTTCTAAAGCCCCAAGAATATCTTCCACAGTGTGCTTAACTCAGGTTTCCCCTTCAACACAAAGCCTTTCCTGACCCTTTAGATTGGAGCTCCTGGAGGGCAGGGACTGTCTCTGGTCTTTTTTCTGTGTCTCTGGCACTTAGCACAATGCCTGGCAAATAGCAGGCACCTAATTAAGCGGTCTATACTCTGCCTCAGACTTCCAGGTGTTTGCTTCTCAATGGAGAGATGAGAGGAGAATGGAAGTTCTTTGATACCAAGAGATCTTTCATTTCTGTACTGGTATCCCTAGCATGGGTAGCTGGGTGCCACAATGGATAGATTACTAGACTCAGAGTCAGGAAGACCTGAATTCAAATCTGGACTCAGAGGTTTACTAGCTGTGTAACTCTGGGGAAGTCACTTAAAATCTGTTTGCCTCAGTTTCCTTATCTGTAAAATGAGCTGGAAATGGCAAACTGCTCCACTATTTTTAACAAGAAAACCCTAAATTTAGGAGCCACAAAGAGTAAGACAGGACTGAACAACAACAAATCTTAGCACAATTCCTTGGTCTAATTTTTAGGAATTTTTTCCTTTGTCTTATCCACATTCCTTTCCAGGCAACTTCTACCCATTATTCTTTATTGTACTTCTGGGGACCAGTAAAGGAACCCTCATTCTTTTTCATGACTACTCTCACTCTATGGTCCCTCTCAGACAGCTCTCTAGTCTTCATCTAACAACATATCCCAACATCCAATCCTCTTGCCATAATGGCCACATCTTATGAGCTGCCCCACTGCTTTGCCCTTCCACATTCTCTCTACAACACGGCGCCCAGGACTAAAGATACTATGCTGAGGATTCCCAACTGAGTCAGAACTGTGCTATGTACTAACCAGAAAAAACAAACAACAAACAAACAAAAAACTGCCCGCAAGAAGCTAACCTTCTCTCAATGGAAGCAATACGCTCATGTAAGTGGATACTCTTGTTCATCCTTCCCTTCTGAAAAGGACCAATGACAACACAGGGTGACATCTTGCCAGGGCTAGGTGGCTCAGTGGATAGAGAGCCAAGACTGGAGCCAGGAGGTCTTGGGTTCAAAGCTGGCCTCAAATGCTTCCTAGCTATGTCACCCTGGGCAAGTCACTTAACCCCAATTGCCTAGTCCTTATGGCTCTTCTGCCTTAGAATTGATACTTAGTATGGATTCTAAGATTAAAATTTTTTTTTAAATAAAAAGATTGCTATTGACTGCCTGTGCTCACCCAGTTAGGTAAAGTCGCTTCTTCTTCTAAAAAATGAAGGGGTGGGCCTAGATGGCCTTTACTGTTCCTTCCACATCTGAAGTTTGGATCCCATCCCCTAAAATCTCTCCATGCAGTAATATCTTTCAAGGAACTGAAAGTGAAAAGAGCCCCATCTAGTTGCCCAGACCTGCTAACCCAACAAAGGTCCCGCTACCAATTTCTCATCGGTTACTATATGCTCTTCTTGGTCTTAGTCACCTCAATGTTTATTAGGAAAATGGGAACTGACTTTCTTTTAAGAGGTTTCTCCTTTGATTTCCAATTGAGTTTATGGGTACG